>NC_079364.1:195000-200000 GCF_021018895.1 Seriola aureovittata
TCAGTGTGTGTTTGTGTGTGTGTGTGCAGCCTGAGTGTCCACACATAGTCCACAAACAAACAGTGAAACACAGATTTACCAACTGTCCCCAAAGTACCCTTAAACATGAACAGATGTTGACTGCAGATGAGACCATGAACATGAACGACGTTGTACAACAAACACCAGCTCAAAAAATCAGCTGATTCATCTATCAGTCAAGTGACAAATTAATAATTAGCAACAGTTTTAATCAGATTTGATTAGATTAACGAACATCCTGTGACAGGTCGCTGCTGTTTGTTGTTTTCAGACAAAAACTTTTCACATGAACTTTGACTCTTAATGATCATCTGACATTTTAAAGAAGACAGTCATCAAGTGTATAAACTACAATATAATCAATTATTAGTATTAATGAAGCAAATGATCCATTAATCAGCTCTAATAGGAGTCCTGTTATATATTTATATTCTTCCATATTTTTCATCATCTTCATCATCTTCATCATATTGATCATCTTCCTGTAGCTCTGTGTATCAGTGTAAATCTGCACATGAAGAAGCTGCTGGACTCCAGATGAAACACTTCAATAATTCAAACAAAACATAAATATATAGATATAGACATATATATATATCTATATATATGTCTCAACAATGTGTCCAGCATTAAAACACGCGTCCTACCTGTCTATCCTCTGTCTCTTCCTCACCTCCGTCTCTCCTCTCTCTCTTCTGGCCCTCAGCGGCGGTCGCAGCATTCAAATGAGCTCCAAGTGCTGAGGGCTTGTTATCATATGTTTACCCTGTCGCCATGGCGACATCCTGTCCAACATCAGGGGAGGGCAATAAAACAGAGGCAGGGAGGGAGAGAGAGAGAGAAAAAGGGAGGGAGGGAGGAGGGAGGAGGAGGCTGACAGGGGCAGGACGTCCATGCATGCTCCTGTTGGCTCCTGGAGCTTGAGGTCAAAGGTCAGAGGGATCACTCAGTGCTCCCTGACAAGTTCTAATAGAAATAAAGCAGTGCACTATAAATGATTATACATATGTACACATATATATATACATAGATAGACACGCACAGTGAGAATGAGGCACAAATATAAAACAGAACAAGCTCAAACCTGCAGATCTCCAACAAGCTGCTGCTTCAGCTTCTGACTGTGACAAAACGTCTCATCTCAGATCAGCTGACTGATGTTCACTCAGGACCAAGTCTGGACTCGACTGAACGTCATCTGTGGTCGGAGCCGATGGACGGCGCCTTTAACGACGGAGGCCCATTACTTCCTGTGAAAGTGTCCTGGAGTACACTGTGAATTCACTGCTGGGTGTGGTCACAGGTGTGACAGAGCACACCTGCTGCTGTTGTGATCAGAGCAGAGACAGGCTGAAACTTTAACCAGAGAAACACTGTTTTTCAGTTTGGAGAACAAACAGTTCCAACCTGTCTCCATGACGACAGATGTGAAAACACACACCCACACACAGACACACACAGATACACACACACACGAAAAGACACACAGAGTCAGAGGGTAAACAATTTGTTTATTTCTGAAGTGAAGAACAATGAAGAACAGGTGTGCGTGCGTGCGTGCGTGCGTGCGTGCGTGCGTGCGTGCGTGCGTGCGTGTGTCAGCAGCAGGAAATTACCTCATGTCAGTGGTCATGTCAGCAGGAAGCAGCTGTCAGTGTGGGAGGACGTGAGGATGACATCATATTGTTCGGTGGTATGGGGGTGGGGGGGTCTCCGGGGATCAGGAAGACCAGGACAGAGTCACATGACCAAAGCATCAGACTGCTGCTGTGTTCATGTCAGAGTGAACACATGAATCTGCACTGATATAAAACATAAAATATTAACCGTGTGTGTCATTTTGTCATAATGTCTGTGTGCTAAAAAGTGTTTTGTGAGGTCACCGTGACCTTTGACCTTTGACCGCTGGAGTCTAATCAGTTTGTCCTTGAATCCTAGTGAATGTTTGTACCAAATGTGTGTGTGTGTGTGTGTATTTGTTGTTGTGTAGATATAATACACTCTCTTTGTGAACTTATTTTACAGACAAAAACCAAGGTGAGGACGAAACAGAAGAAATGTCCTCTGAAGTGATGAAACCACTGTGTGTGTGTGTGTTTGTGTGTGTGTGTGTGTGTGTGTGACATACTTCTCGTTGCCACTCCTTTTGATTGACGCTGTTATGATGTTGTCGTGGCTTGTTGCTGGGGCAACCCCACCTCACATCGTGGAGGGATGATGACATGCAACATACACACACACACACACACACACACACACACACACACACACACACACACACACACACACACAGAGTTGTTATCAGCCTGTCAAAATAAAAGCCTGATGATGAATCTAATTCATTAGCTTTAATTTGACTTCATGCTGCAGCAGCTTGTTCCAGTTCAGTCAGAAACTGGTTTGTATGAACCAGCTGGTGACGTCAGCTGACTGATTAATGAGTGTGTTCAGGACCAGGACCAGGATCAGGACCAGGAACAGGACCAGGTTCAGGACCAGGCACAGGCACAGGACCAGGTTCAGGTTCAGGTTCAGGTTCAGGACCAGGATCAGGACCAGGACCAGGACCAGGTTCAGGCCCAGGACCAGGACCAGGACCAGGACCAGGACCAGGTTCAGGTTCAGGTTCAGGTTCAGGTTCAGGACCAGGATCAGGACCAGGACCAGGTTCAGGCCCAGGACCAGGACCAGGACCAGGACCAGGACCAGGTTCAGGTTCAGGTTCAGGTTCAGGACCAGGTTCAGGACCAGGACCAGGATCAGGACCAGGACCAGGACCAGGACCAGGTTCAGGACCAGGACCAGGAACAGGACCAGGTTCAGGACCAGGACCAGGAACAGGACCAGGTTCAGGAACAGGTTCAGGTTCAGGAACAGGAACAGAACCAGGTTCAGGACCAGGACCAGGACCAGGACCAGGTTCAGGACCAGGAGCAGGAGCAGGAGCAGGTTCAGGTTCAGGATCAGGATCAGGATCAGGACCAGGTTCAGGACCAGAACCAGGTTCAGGACCAGGACCAGGTTCAGGTGCAGGACTAGGACCAGGACCAGGTTCAGGTTCAGGTTCAGGACCTGGACCAGGTTCAGGATCAGGATCAAGATCAGGATCAAGATCAGGACCAGGAGCAGGACCAGGACCAGGTTCAGGTTCAGGACCTGGACCAGGTTCAGGATCAGGATCAGGATCAGGACCAGGACCAGGACCAGGTTCAGGTTCAGGACCAGGAACAGGAACAGGACCAAGTTCAGGACCAGGTTCATGTTCAGGATCAGGACCAGGTTCAGGATCAGGACCAGGTTCAGGATCAGGACCAGGACCAGGTTCATGTTCAGGATCAGGACCAGGTTCAGGACCAGGTTCAAGTTCAGGTTCAGGATTTGGACCAGGTTCAGGTCCAGGAACAGGACCAGGTTCAGGACCATGACCAGGACCAGGACCAAAATCAGGACCAGGAACAGGACCAGGTTTAGGACCAAGACCAGGACCAGGTTCAGGATCAGGACCAGGTTCAGGTTCAGGACCAGGACCAGGTTCAGGTGCAGGACTAGGACCAGGACCAGGTTCAGGTTCAGGTTCAGGACCTGGACCAGGTTCAGGATCAGGATCAGGATCAGGTTCAGGTTCAGGAGCAGGAACAGGACCAGGTTCAGGACCAGGTTCAAGATCAGGACCAGGAGCAGGATCAGGACCAGGTTCAGGTTCAGGTTCAGGACCTGGACAAGGTTCAGGATCAGGATCAGGATCAGGACCAGGACCAGGTTCAGGTTCATGTTCAGGATCAGGACCAGGTTCAGGACCAGGTTCAAGTTCAGGATCAGGACCAGGACCAGGTTCATGTTCATGTTCAGGATCAGGACCAGGTTCATGTTCAGGATCAGGACCAGGTTCAAGTTCAGGTTCAGGATTTGGACCAGGACCAGGACCAGGACCATGGTCAGCAGGTGGAGACAGACAAACAGGAAACTGATCCATTTTTTCCATTTATTGATAAACAGGTAAAATCAGCAACAGGTGAAAAAACCAGAAACATCTTGTTCACATGGTCCTACTCAGCTGGTTAGCTTAGCTTAGTTTAGCTTAGCTTAGAGACTGTAATGAACTGCTCAGTCTGTCAGACAGGAAGAGGAGGAGCTCTCTGATTGGCTGAGAGGTGAAATAAAAGTTAAAAAAAGCTTTTTGAAATAAAAAATATTGATAAATAAATAAAATAAGTTTTTGTGATTTTTAATAATTTAATGATTAAATTCAAAGTTTAATCTCTGATGTTTGTTTATGTATTTATTGATTGATTGATTTAATATTGGTTCTTGTGGAGCTCCACAGATCTGAACAGGGTGTTAGCATTAGCACTGGCATCCTGTGTGTGTGTGTGTGTGTGTGTGTGTGTGTGTGTGTGTGTGTGTGTGTGTGTGTGTGTGTGTGTGTGTGTGTGTGTGTGTGTGTGTGTGTAGTCGAGGGGGCAGAGAGTTAAACATCCACTAACACAATGAACAGCTGATGTGGTTCAGGTAACACACGTCCTCAAGTATAAAGGTTGTGCACAGACAGGATGTCACCTTTGGCATCAGATTTAAAAAGTAAAAGTCAGAATTAAAAAACATTTCAAAATATAAGTGAGTGAAATAAAGACAGTTGTGCGTTTCTATAGAAAGACAAAAGAGTCTCATGTTATCGCTCCATCCACGAGGCTGCACCTGAGCCCAGCGACGCACGAGAACCGGGTCTGGAGCCGGCCTGCCTCCTGCCCAGACTGAGGACTTCCTCTCCGCTGGCCCGGCTGACGAACACGGTGGGAGGCTGGATGGACGCCATCTCAAACCTCAGCTCCGCTGCACTCTTATTAGCACGGGTGGGGGGGGCCTTCCTCTTAGTCCTGGGATGGGGGGAGGGGAGGGGGAACGCTGGCACGGCTCTGTGCGAGGATGAGGAGGCGTCTCCGGCAGCAGCTGAGGACGAAGAGCCCAGCTTGGCCAACGCC
>NC_079364.1:202500-227500 GCF_021018895.1 Seriola aureovittata
CACACACACACACACCCCCCCACACACAGTGTGAATCACTCTGAACTCCCTCCCTCACTCATTAAGCTCAGATGAAACTACCCTGAATGTGTTTGTTTCTCTGTGTTGATCCAGCAGCAGTGGTCTGGTTCTGGTCTGGTTCTGGTCTGGTTCAGGGCAGCACCAGGTGACAGACTTGCTGAGGCTGTAAAGACAGACTGGATCCTGAACCACATGATGTCTGTGTCCCTCAAACAACTTGTTTGTCTTTTTCTTTTTGTGGCTGGGACTCGTCCCCTCCCTCCCCCCTTCTCCCCCTCCCTCGTGTTGCACTCGTTGTTGTGAAGGCTGCAGTACAAATAAACTTTCCTCGTCACTGTAAGCAGAGGAGGTTCAGTGGAGTTATTTATGAAGACCTTCTATTAGACTAATACACCCCCCACCCTCCCTCCCCCTTTCCCTCCCCCTCCCTCCTCCCTCACACACAATACACACTTTGTTTGCTTCCTGGAAGTCACGGCCAAAGAATTTCATTTTGCTCATGTTGTTTACAGCAAAGAAAACCGTCTCCATGGCGACGATGGTCCAGCCTCACTGTTATGAAACAACTGTTTACTGAGACGTGTCAGGACCCAGTCAGCCGACCTCAGCCAATCACAACAGACCTGGACCTCTGCTGCCTGACACACCAACACCAGGGTGGACCAGAGAAAAGGGGGGGTGGAGGGTGAAAGACTTACTCTGCCTCCCCCTGCACAGACACAGTAGTAGGATCCTCCACGTCCAGCTGAGGGTTGGTGTAGCCCAGAGTCCCTGAGTAGTCCACATCCTGAACAGGGACAGCAGAGGACACTCAGGGCCAAGATTTAATACCCCCTCCCTCCCACAACCAAACAACCCCTCCCCCATCTGTTACCTTGACGACTGAAGGAGCTGCTGTCTCCTTCACTGGTCCTGGTTTCCTGGAGTTCCTGTTGTCATGACGATGACGCTGTCGCACGATGTACTCATAGGTACTGAGTCTGTTCCACACTATTCAAGCACGCACGCACGCACGCACGCACGCACACACACACACACACACACACATATTGTAACAACAGAAGTGTCAATCTCTGATGTAATTTAACATGTCAACAATCTGACTGACAGTCAGGTGAACAGACAGGTGAACAGGTCCCAGGTGTGTTGGTCGTACTCAGGTAGATGTGGAAGCAGAGCAGGTGGCAGAGCAGCACTGATGACAGCAGACCCAGAGCGATGGTGACGGCAGCAAGACCAGGAATCACAGCTGCTGCTGATCTGACCGGAGCCACAGGTAAGAAGACGAACCACACACCTGTCTCATTCCTCACTGACAGACACACACACACACACACACACACACACGCACACACACACACGCACACACACACGCACACACACACACACACAACACACACACACAGAGGTGAGACAGTGTCACATCAGATTATGTCAAACTTTACTGTCGATGCACAGATCAGTAACAACAGAGGAGGTCAGAGATCAGAAGTCAGAGCTCACCCAGGAAGTGTTTGTCAGTGCGCAGTTTGGACGGGTCCAGAAAGAACTCAATGAAGACGTACGAGGATACGACCAGAACCAGACAGACCCCCAACAGAGCAGAGACCACACTGTGGAGGAACAACCTGAGAACACAGAACACAGAGTACTGCTGAGTACTAGAAAGTACGACTGAGTACACACAGATCCAGTTATAGCCACAGCTAACACTAGAGCAGCGGTTCCCAACATGTGGACCAGGGCCTACTGGTGGACCGTGAAGGTACTGCAAGTGGACCAACAGATCATTTACAAAACAGAACTATTGTGGAATTTTGGTTATGTACTGTTTTTAAATGTTTTTTTTAAAAAAGATCTAAATGTTTAAAAACCTCTCAGTGTGCTTTCTAATTTGAATTCATATTTATTTATATTTAGTGTCTTAGTATATTTAGTCTCACTGTGATGAGCCAATGACAGGACCTGTTATATTGTCAGCGGTCCTCATCATGTACTTGTTTACTATCTCAGTGTGATGGAACTAACCAATCGCATCGATGGTAACTGCTGGAGAATCAGCTGGTTGGAATCTCAGTTCAGTCCTGAATGATCATCATCATTATTGACCTCTGTGTTGTTATGAGGTTTGGTCTGGAGGAGATGACAACCTCTGATCTTAAGTGTTTATTCTTATATGACAGAGTTTCTGTGTGACGATGAACTCTGATCATGTGATGCAGATAAAAACTGATGTCAAGTCTGGGTTTAGTTTGTCTGAGCTTCAGTGATGAAGAGGAGTCAAAACCTTCACACTGTCAGGATCAAACTATAAAAATTATCATTTAATTTTCATTACGTATTCAGAGTTATAACATTATCTATAACCTCTTTTGTCCCTTTGGCTCCTGTAGGAACATGCACCTGCAGAGGTCAAACACTGATCTGTTCTAAATAAAGAGGAGGATTTATGTTAATGTGGAGACAGAGCAAATCAGTGCAGAACACACATAACCATATATACATGTTTAATTTATATATGTTAATAAACAGATGTTAATATGCAGATTTTAATATATATAAAACACAGAGCAGATGACTCACTTGTAGTTCCTGCTGCCCACACAGTTGTTGAGCCACCGACAGTGATGGTCGAAGTTAGCTACACACTTGTTACAAGCACTGCAGTGCTTCGACTTCGGTCCTCTGAAACACCACACAAACACACACACACACACACACACACAGGTCAGTATTTATCTTTTTATTTATTAACAGTGTGAGCAGTGGCTGAGGCTCATGGGTATTGTAGTATCTCCTGGATGATGAGAGCAGACTACAGTTTGTGTTGGCTGCTCTGACCCAGTTGCAAACCTGTTTTCCTGAGACTCAGGATCAGATCGAGTCACATCAGCAAATCTAAAGTCACAGTGTGTGTTCAGTGTGTGTTCAGTGTGTTTCAGTGTGTGTCCTGTGTGTATAAGCGTGTGTGTAACTCACACGTCGACCTGGCAGAGGTAGCAGTGGCAGTTTTCGATGACGTGTGCGTGTTTGGAGCGGTCAAACACGGGGACTGGACCTCTGCTGGTCTTGGTCCTGACGTTGTAGTCGGCCGGGTTGATGGACACCGCCATCAGGTGGACACACAGGTGACACACGAACGTGATGCCCGTACACTGACACACAGATCAGGAATCAACCTCACCCATCAACATCAGACCATGTCGGACCACACCCACCTTTTATGTCAGCCTCATTTTGAACTCAACTACACACCTGTAAACCACACACACACACACACACACACACACACACACACACACACACACACACACACACACACACACACACACACTATCTTCAGGATCAGCCTGTCCCCTCCTCAGACCCTGACCCCTCCTCAGCCCCTCTCTCAGACCCTGTCCCTTCCTCAGACCCTGTTTCCTCCTCAGACCCTGTCCCCTCCTCAGACCCTGTCTCCTCCTCAGACCCTGTCTCAGACCCTGTCCCCTCCTCAGACCCTCTCCTCTCCTCAGACCCTGTCCCTTCCTCAGACCCTGTCCCCTCCTCAGACCCTGTCCCCTCCTCAGACCCTGTCCCTTCCTCAGACCCTGTCTCTTCCTCTGACCCTGTCCCCTCCTCAGACCCTGTTTCCTCCTCAGAGCCTGACTCAGACCCTGTCCCTTCCTCAGACCCTGTCTCAGACCCTGTCCCCTCCTCAGACCCTGTCTCAGACCCTGTCCCCTCCTCAGACCCTGTCCCTTCCTCAGACCCTGTCTCAGACCGTCCCCTCCTCAGACCCTGTCTCAGACCCTGTCCCTTCCTCAGACCCTGTCCCCTCATCAGACCCTGTCTACTCCTCAGACCCTGTCCCCTCCTCAGACCCTGTCCTCTCCTCAGACCCTGTCTCAGACCCTGTCCCCCCACAGACCCTGTCCCCTCCTCAGACCCTGTCCTCTCCTCAGACCCTGTCTCAGACCCTGTCCCCTACTCAGACCCTGCCTCAGACCCTGTCCCCTCCTCAGACCCTGCCCCCTCCTCAGACCCTGTCTCACACCCTGTCCTCTCCTCAGACCCTGTCCTCTCCTCAGACCCTGTCTCAGACCCTGTCCCCTCCTCAGACCCTGTCTCCTCCTCAGACCCTGTCTCAGACCATGTCCCCTCCTCAGACCCTGTCCTCACAGTGGTCCTGGTCTCCTCACAGTCTAAGGATACGATGTAGCCTGCAGGGATCCAGTGAGGCGGCAGCAGGGGGACGAACACGCCGAAGCCGGTGACAGCAAAGTAGACGTAGAGCAGCCAGGCCAACAGCTGGAAGGGATGAGGAGGCCAGGTCCAGCCGTTGGTCCGAGAGCAGAGCGGCACGTCGACTCGTTGTGGGCCATCCTCACCAACCGGCGCCGTGCGGTTCGGGTTCCTACTGCACACATCCATCCTGCTGACAGATTCAACACCAGAGGTTATGTCGTCAACAACAACAACAACAACAACAACAACAACAACAACAGAGAGAAGGTTCACAGCTGAGATGCAAACTGAAACACAAAGGGGCTGATGGTTTCATGCGACTATTATAATGATCAATTAAGTATTGATCATCAGAATCAATATTTCACATTAGAACTGAGACTGATGATTATTTTAATAACCAATTAATCAGTTTCCAGGAGTCTGAAGAAACACTTCAAATGTTTCACTGTGACAGACAACAGGGACAGTTTGAAACACTGGAATGTTTGTTTAGAGGCAATTTATTGATTATCAAATTAGTTTGTTTTGAATTTGGTTTTAATTATAAATCTATTAATTGTTGCAGCTTGAAGTCCTGAAAACAACTTGCTGTTTTCCTCTGGTTCATGTCTGAGAATCTGTTTCACATTCATTTCACAGAGCAGATAATTTACTGATTAATGTATTAACAATATAATCATTAATTAGATATCTTCATGTTCTAGATTAAATGGTTGATAGATCATCAGTAATCGTCCCATATGAACAATGGTTAATAAAATCCTATTTGATGCGAGGAAACCACAGGTGTGACTCTGACAGGACGTCACACCTGAGCAGGTATGGGAGGCAGCTCACCTGCTTAGCTCGGGTTAACGGGCCCTGCGCTCCGCTGCATTTCATCCCAGAGTCCGGGCCTGACCGGCGGCGTGCAGCTCCGCCGTGCCCCGGTCTCAGAGCACTGGGCGGCTGCTGCTGCTGCTGCTGCTGCTGCTGCTGGGGGGGGGGGGGGGGCCTCAACTCGACACCCAGACTCCGTCAAGAGAGCCACAGTTCCGGGTCAGACAGTCCCAGTCCAGCCGTTAACTCACATCCATCCCAGCTGCAGACACCGAGGAGCCAGCTTCCTGCTGACCGAGCACATGAAGACTTTTACTAATATTTGGGTAACGCGTCGGTCTGGTGACTGGTTAGCGGGCTAGCCACCACATCTAGCATTAGCCTCGTCAGTCGGACTCCGCTGCCGCCATGCGAGTTCTCCAGCGCCGACAGACGGTGAAGCGGTGACCGCGGGTCGTGAGTCAGACACCGGCTGTAACGTTTAATTTTTGACGGGGAAGATTTTTTAAATATTTATCGGCCGCTGGTGAGTTAACTGTCCCCTAACCAGCCTGTTAGGCTGTTAGCCTAGCTACTGCTGCCTCCCACCGTCTCCTAGCCCTGTACGCCGTTTCCCTGGTAACGCTTCAGGTCCGTTGTGATTGGTCAGTGGAGCCGACCCCGCCCCACGCGCCTGCGATGAACACAAACTGATCTGAGAGCAGCAGACTGTAGCTGTGTGTCCGTGCTGTCGCCAGCAGGGGGCGGCAGAGCCATGACCAGAGACCACGAAGTCCGCAGAAACAAACACCAGAGGCTGAAGGTTCCGCTTTAATGTGACTGAGCGTGGAGACCTCTGGTGGACAGAAGGAGAACAACCGGACACAAAATGAAAGAGCAGAAACAGAATCAGTGACGGTTTGAATCAATGATCCCACATGAATCCAGCAGTGAATGAAAGTGTAAACTGGACTGTAGCAGAGGGTCCGATTCACCTGGATCCATCCGAATCCATCCGGGTCACAGCTGCAGAGGAACTGAGATGAATGAATGGCTGGTGGATCAGGTCGCAGTGACTGAACCAGAAACTGAAGGTGAATCTGAACCAGAACCTAAACCTGAACCTGATTCTGAACTAGAACCAGAAACTGAAGGTGAATCTGAACTAGAACCAGAACCTGAACCAGAACTAAAATCAAAAACAGAACAGGGTTGTGACACAAACAGGTTCAGTTGCTCAACCTTTCTCTGATCTCCTCATCAGAGGGTGATGTTTGGATTAGTGTGGGGGGGGGTGGGGGGGGGTGGGGGGGGGGGGGGGGGGGGCACATCTGTTAACACTTAACTCTGTGTGTGTATGTGTGTGTGTGTGTGTGTGTGTGTGTGTGTGTGTGTGTGTGTGGAGTTTATCAATGAATCCAACCGAGTGTAATTTCTGGAACATTTCTGGAAAAAAAAAAACCCACCCCCCCTTAAAACAACCCCCCCCCCCCACCACCACCTCAACCACCCACGCACGGTTAATCCTGTGAGGAATGTGGATGTAGATTCAGACTCTGTTACAGAAACTGAAGCTACTGGAAGGTTTGATCTTCATCTTCATCCTCCTCTCAGACCGTCTCTGAGGACCCAAACCCACCTGAAGATCCTGGTCTGACAGAAACCTCAGACCACATGAGTCCAGACCAGCAGCTTTGACCTTCAGATGTAATCAGCTGTTCACTCCTGGTCCTGTCTAGGACCCACAGTGTTCACAGTATTACAGAAATATGAAGCTGTAAACTGGACCAACCTGGTTCCACCAGGATCCAGACTTTAATCAATTTATTTCCCATGAATCAGAGTCTGAGATCTACAGTGAAACCAGACTGTGGCTGATCAGGACTCAGGACTCAATGTGAGTCAATGATAATCACTCTGACAATATGAGCTGACAAGATGTTTTTCTTTCACCCTCATATCCTGCTGCTTCACCGAACCTCTGATCTGGATCTGAGCCTACATCTAGTCTGAGATCTGATCTGGGTTCTGCGGGTTTGACTGCAGAGCAGCTGAAAATAGAAACTTATCTCCTCATCTTGTTGCAGGTTTTGAATTTCAGGACAAGTTTCAACTTCTTCTGGTTGTGAAACATCTTTTGATCAGAATGTTTTAAAGCTGCAGTCAGGTCTACTGCACCGCCTGGACCAAACAGAGGGTTTTACTAGACCTCCAGTCCTGTAACAGTCTGACGGGTTCACATCCAGAACCTGATTGTCTCAGCCTTAAACAGTCCTGCAGTCTTCCTTCAGGTCGGACTCAGTGTGATATTCAGTCCCAACAACTTCCACCAACAAGGCAGAACAGACTGGGAGGAGCCTGACAGACAAAACCCAGGGCATGACAGTCCAGCGTCCATAGAGGTTGTAGTGAGGACATTTCTCCATCAGTGGACGTCACACCTGAGACACAACAGACAAACATTCAATCTCCTGTGTCCTCATGTCCTGATGTCCTGCATCCTGATGTTCAGTGTCCTGATGTTCAGTGTCCTGATGTCCTGATGTCCTGTGTCCTCATGTCCTGATGTCCTGCATCCTGATGTTCAGTGTCCTGATGTTCAGTGTCCCGATGTCCTGATGTCCTGATGTTCAGTGTCCTGATGTTCAGTGTCCCGATGTCCTGATGTCCTGATGTTCAGTGTCCTGATGTCCTGATGTCCTGATGTTCAGTGTCCTGATGTCCTGATGTTCAGTGTTCTGATGTCCTGTGTCCTCATGTCCTCATGTCCTGTGTCCTCATGTCCTGTGTCCTGATGTCCTGCATCCTGATGTTCAGTGTCCTGATGTCCTGATGTTCAGTGTCCTCATGTCCTGATGTCCTGTGCCCTCATGTCCTGATTTCCTGTGTCCTGATGTTCAGTGTCCTGATGTCCTGTGTCCTGATGTTCAGTGTCCTGATGTCCTGCATCCTGATGTTCAGTGTCCTGATGTCCTGATGTTCAGTGTCCTGATGTCCTGTGTCCTGATGTTCTGATGTCCTGATGTTCTGATGTCCTGTGTCCTGATGTTCTGATGTCCTGATGTCCTGATGTTCTGATGTCCTGCGTCCTGATGTTCTGATGTCCTGATGTTCTGATGTCCTGATGTCCTGATGTTCTGATGTCCTGATGTTCTGATGTCCTGCGTCCTGATGTTCTGATGTCCTGATGTCCTGCGTCCTAATGTTCTGATGTCCTGATGTCCTGCGTCCAGATGTTCTGATGTTCTGATGTTCTGATGTACTGATGTTCTGATGTCCTGATGTCCTGTGTCCTGATGTCCTGTGTCCTGATGTCCTGTGTCCTGATGTCCTGATGTTCTGATGTCTTGCGTCCTGATGTCCTGATGTTCTGATGTCCTGTGTCCTGATGTCCTGATGTTCTGATGTCCTGTGTCCTGATGTTCTGATGTCCTGCATCCTGATGTCCTGTGTCCTGATGTTCAGTGTCCTGATGTTCTGATGTCCTGCGTCCTGATGTTCTGATGTCCTGATGTTCTGATGTCCTGCGTCCTGATGTTCAGTGTCCTGATTTGTTGGTCTGGTCTCTGGGGTGTTCTCAGTCCGTTCTGTCCCTCTGTCAGGTCTCCATGGTTCCTGCTGGTCTTTCTGATATTTTTCCTGCAGTTTGTGAGTGAAGAACTCTGATCCTTTAATTAAAGGAGCTGTACATTTTGCTATACTACATAGCTAATGTTAGCATTAGCAGCTGTTTACTGACCAGTCTAGAGTAAACATCATTCATTTACTCACCAACATCTGTCTCCAGAGGTGGAGACAAACACAGATGTTAACTCTGGTCTCTACTACATCTTTACTACTACTGAAGTTAGCATGCTAACCAGCTAGCCCCGGCCTGCCTCCTCACTGTAGCCTCCTGATGTATAAATACTTCATCATTCTAAGGTGTTGAGACAAAATTAACTTAAACGTCAAAGTGAAATCTTTGATCCTCGAAGGTCCTGAGAGATAACAGTTTATGAAAACACCTGTACAGGTACACAAACACTTTAATTCACAACTCGAAAATTTTGAATGTTGCTGCTGCTTGGTGCATGAACTTCACTCCTCGTTTCAATCTGCACAAAGGACGTTACTTTCAGTTTCATTCATGTCTTAAAGACTCATCCTGACACTGACCTCAGTCACTGCAGCTCACACTGATGGTTTAAACACAGATGTGTCCCACCAACCACAGCAAGACATGTAAACACACATGTACATGTATACACACACGTACATGTATACACACACACACGTACATGTATACACACACACATGTTCATGTATACACACATGTACATGCCTTAACAGAAGTTGATCTGCTATAAAGCTATACCACATCCTATCAGAACCATAAGCGGACCATGATCAGCACAAGATCTTTGTGCACAGATTGTCTGGCTTCTGTGTTTCTGGAGCCAAAAATGTGGACACACGAGCGGGTTACAAAAAAGACTCACTTCTCTTTTTCTCTGGAAATCAGCTCCCGAATTTATATTGCAGTCGATGGGAGAGGTGGAGGGTTCTCCCATCACTTTGAGGCTCATGTTCAAGGGTGTGTGCTAAGGTAGACACTTTCTGCGAAACAGGACAAATTTGTCTATTATTGAGGAAGCGGTGATGTGTGAAGACTGATGTCATGTGGCCGTGAGGATGAGTTAAACAGAAGTTCTAGAGCTTCTCCCTCTCTAGCGATGATGTCATCCACTGGAGCTCTGAACGTTCTGCGCAACACACACCGTCTTAAGATGACACAAAACGTAAACTGAGATTTTGTGTAAACCGTAATAGTTGTAAAAATACAGATTTAACCCAAAACAGTCTCAAGTCTTGTGACACGTTTAACATTTCAATCTTTCAATTTTTCTACGTTGAAGTATGATGCAGCAGTACAGCGTTTGGGTTGTTTTGAATACGTCTCCCCATTCATTCTCTAATGGAATTTTTTTGCCTTTTCTCGCCATTTATGTCGCCATGGTTATTCAAATCGCTAAGAAAAGTCAGTCATAACCATTCCCGATCAAGCCACATGCATTGATATATATAGTGTAGATAAATAAGATGAATAAGTATGCAGAATAATAATATATGCCTTCAATGCTATTGTATAATAATGTGTCTTATTGTATGTCTTATATCACAGTGAAGTGATACCAGTACAGTGTGTGTGTGTGTGTGTGCGTGTGTGTGTGTGTTTTGACAGCAGTAATCAGCCTGTGTCTCTTTAAACCTGATAATTGATGAGGTTCTGGATGAACTGAGATGAACTTCCTCCAACATGAAGAGGCGTGTCAGAGAGACCAGGAAGTGAAGAGAGACCAGTTCAGACAAGCACCCTCTGAGTGGCTGTTGGTCTGGGTCCAGGACACCTGATCCAGAGGTCCAGTTTCAGGACTGTGTGGGTTTATCAGACCCTGGTTCTCTGAGACAGACCTGAAGGTTCTCACTGAAGCATGAACCCTCCTCATGTACCAGGAATGTGTTTGATTGGCCAACACTGATGACATCACACTGGGTTACTGTGAAAGTCAGTGTTGTGTAATTTCACTGATTAAAATCAACTGTCTGTTGTTAATGAGCATCTTCATCACTGAGCTGCTGCAGAAAGTTTAAATATGAGACTTCAAAACATTCAAGGACTAAAGTCTTTGTGTTGGTTTCTACCCAGAGAAACTATAACTAACTATAATAACTACAGTCAGTTTACTTTACGCCACAAAGCATGACTCAGTGGATCAGACAGATGTAATCAAGCCTTCCATTAGAAAGGCTTTCCTGGGCAGCTTGTGGCTCACTTGGAACAGGGTGTATCACATAGGCTTAGTTCTAACTGCAGCGGCCTTGTGTTCAAGTCTGACGTGTGGCCCTTAGGTGCATGTCACCCACCTGAAGAGTTTTCTAACAGTAACTTCCTGTTTTTTAAAATGGTGTACTAAAGTCTGTAAAATGACAGAAATGATCTGTGAATTAACAGCCAAACTTGACCAGTCCCAGCCTGGTCAGATGCGTACACGAACTGATGAAGCCTCTTGGATGAGAGGTGAAACGTCTTCACAGACAAATAACCTAGTCCAGTTGTTTTCGATTTAAAAAACTCCTTTAGGATACTATGACCTGGACAAATGAGAATATACACAGGCCCCCCAGCCAAACTTGTATTTTAAGCATTATGCCAAAAATAATGATTTACAAGTATTTCCCATTTTTGTAAAGACAAATTACAGTATTATTTCTACAGTATTTTTCTGCTTTCGTAAATTACATACAAATCATGTAAAATGACAGTAATTATCTGTAATTAAAAATGAAGCTTGTTATTATAAAGGTTAATGTCCATACAAACAATTTAAAGATCTTCTCTGTAATTTCAGGGTAAATCTTATTAGTTTTACATTTATGTGACTTCTACATTCAAACTTTGTGATTCTGGATGAAATGTAGCAAATTTTTTTCATCACATCAAACATTCAAACTTCAAACAAGAAAGTTTGAAGTACTGGAATGTATCCCAGCATGCACTGGAAGGAAGTGAAGACAACTCGCTCTTCCTCCTGCTCTGTCTGGCAGGTGTTGCCAGGAGCTTGGAAGTACTTGACACTGGCTTGAGGAAAAAGGTTTTGGATCAAAAATGAATTTTATGTTTGCATGAAATGATAATACACAATATACTTAATCACAAGCATGTACCTGGGATGAAGTGGTTAAGGTGGAAACCAGAAGGCTGACCCCGCCCCTTTGTCAGCCTACCAGTCTCTGTACAGCTGCACCTGCTGGGTCCTGAATGCAGGTGAGGTGGCTCCTCTGTGACAGATCAATCAGTTAGACATACAGTGCATTTAGAAAGTTCTCACTTTTTTACATTGTACTATTTAGAATAATCTTGTGAAATTGTTAAATTCATTCATCAATGAACAATGCCAGGGAGCTAGCTGCTAATGCTAATAAGCTACCCCGCCCCTGTGTCGCTTTTAGTTCAAAGCCATAGAGAAAAAAAAAAAAAAAAGCTAATGCTAATGATAGCAAACTAGCACCCCCACTTGCAGCTGTTAATGCTAGAGCTAATGAAAATGGGGGGCTGGTCTATATACTGTACACGAAAACTGCAGCCATGTATATCATTGTTAGCATTATAATTGTAATCAATGTCATTATTGTAGAAAAGAAACTAATCCTGATGATCAGTGCTAATGCAAATGCTAGCTAGCCCACCATTTTATATTTTCAATCTATATATAGCTGCTAATGCTAATGCTAGTAAGCTAGTCCTGCCCCTCTGTTCTGTTTGTCCCTGTTTTTTCAACAATAAAAGGATTTTAAAAAAGCTAATGTTAATGCTAGCTGCTGATGCTAGCAAGCTAATGCTAGCAAGCTAGCCCCCCCGCTTGTTATTTTGCAAATCACCTACTGTTTGTCCCAGATAAACCAATAAAAAAAAGCTAATGCTAATGATAGCAAATTAGCACCCCCACTTGTCATTTTAAAATCTTATAATGAAATTGTTAAATTCATTCATCAATGAAAAATGCCAGCAAGCCAGCTGCTAAGAAAATAAGCTAATCCTGATGATCAGTGCTAATGCAAATGCTAGCTAGCCCACCGTTTTATATTGCAATCTATTGGTAGCTGCTAATGCTATCAAGAAAAAAAAGAAATGCTTATTCCAATTTGTAGTTGTAAATCAAACTTTGTAAACCTGGAAAATAAATCTGCATGAGAAATTCAAGTTTGTGTATGTGAAAACAAATTGTGCTTGTATTTGTTAAGACAGTGTGAATCAAACTGAACAAATGATCAGTGGGGAGGTTAAACAAAGACACAGGGAAAGAAGAAATGCTTTTGTGGACGTCTGTAGAGATAAAGAGCAGAAAACTGTAAAACTCAGTGAGCAACATTCCCAGTGTGAGACACTGACAAGTACAAATTTTGATCCTTGTCACTTCAGTGTCTCACACTGTGGGAACTTTTGACCAGAGTTTGAGTTTTCTTCCCTGTATCGCAACATAGATGTTGACAAAACCATTTCTTTTTTTACAGTGTCTTTGTTCAACCTCAACACTGATTGTTTGTGGAGTTTTGATTCAAACGTTTTAACAAGTACAAATCTCTTTGACACAAGCGCAATTGTTTCACATACGTAAACTTGAATTTCTCTAGCAGATTTATTTCACAGGTTAACAAATGTTGATTTACAACTACAGACATTGGAATTATTTGTTATGGTCACTTTACAAGCTCAAAATCATTTTGACCCTAATTTGAGCCTATATACATGTATGGGATGGAGTCATGTGCATGACTTACCATTTCTTGCTGGTCTCTGGCCTGAGGTGGAGTCTGCCATCCCTATGAAAACATAAAAGGAAAAATAAGGACAAGTCAAGCAGCTGCTCTTTTGACTATGAAATGTTTGAGGCAGTCTAAGGACTTCAGAACATAAGATATAATCATCCACTTAAACCTCATTTAGCATATACTGTAATAAAAAAAGAAGACTATGAATAAATCTGAATAAATGATACATGTGAAGAATTTGTGGCAGAGATTCATATCATATATATAAAAAACACAAATTACTGGTGAGGCAACACAAAGACACTGGAAGAGTGTGTGACACTGAGGTTACAAGTAGAATTTAAATTCAGGTGTGAAAATAGGATCTAAATTCAACTTGTAACCTCCATACATTGGCAGATTTATGAAGGAAAGGGCAAACTGCAGGACACATGGTCCTTGGCAGGCTATAGCAGCATGAGGAAGGGATGATGACATCATCACAAAGGCAGACTCTGAAAATAAGGTTTATTGCCAGGTAGGTTTTCACTTACAAGATATTTGGCTTGGTGTAGTATCCAATTAACGTATTCATAGAAAATTAAAAATTAAAACAAGTAATACTGCAACAGTCAAATATAAAAATTAAAAATAAAAAAATGAAAACGATACTACACAACTATGAACAAAAGTGTTTTAGAATGACAAAACTCCTGCTGGGCAAGATGTGCAAAAGGTATTGATTAGGGGATGTGCAAAATATCACAGTATAGACAATATCTGTCATGTGCAGGGATCATACCTCCAGGTGTTGATGTGATGTGGTTGATGATTGATGAGGCCAGATGCAGAAGAAAAGGCTGGTGCTGTTCCATCACTGGTGGTGATTAGACTGGACTTCTGGTCCTGATACAGACAAACATGTGATAGGACAATTAGTTTAGATCATACAAGTTCTTTATATTCAAACATGTTAGGCCTGTAGTGTGAGTATAATAAATTATGAGCAGAGATATGAATATGCAAAAATACATACAGTATTATATTATGAGATAAATGCAAGGAAAAGAAGGGTAAACAACTAGAGGTGTGATAAGAAATCAATGTACACAGACTATATAACCAACAGATATGGATATACTGTAAAATACATAACCAGTACAGGCAGAGGTATATTCATTATTAAGAATCAGCAGTATGAACATGTTTACACTGTGGGTCTGATTTAATCAGTGGTAAAGTCTTACTGTTAAAGTGAATGACAGCATGTTACTCACCTGGACCCTCCTCACTGTGTCTGGACTCTCTGCCGTAGGTGAGACAGGTGGAGGCGGTATTACACCTGTACTGGCTCAGGTCCTGATGAAGACAGAGGGATGCTGAAATCTCCTGAGAAATGTAAAGACCTAGTTCACTTTCAGTCATGGCTGATCTCCTGACAGTAATGTAAAGTGGTTACAACATGGTGAACCGATCGACGTGTATTCACTGGGTCTACTGGCTCCATACAATCTCAAGTTACAGTCAGTTACAAGATGAGCCTGAAGTTACTGACGTCACTAGCTGTACAACAGCCGAGAGCAACAGACACAATCCTAGTAACCGCTAAAACATCTGTAGACAACGTCAGTATCACCACCTGAAATGTTTGTCGGTACGGTTTGTCAGTCGTTGCACCGATTATACTTTTAGCTAAAGAGATAACATTGATGCTACTCACCAGGCTAACAGGAAAGTTGTGAGCTCGCCATCAAACCGCATCTCTTTCCTCTCAGGAGCTGTCTCCAGCGGTGGAAAACCACATCGAGATTTACTCGTGTCGCTTCTTTTCTTTGCCGTTGAACGTGGAGCGTGGTAACTTCAAGCGCTGCCGGAAGTTGTTCTTCTTCGTGGGACTGAGGGCAGACTTGACGCTCCACTGACCCACACGGCGTCTAGTGTCACAAAGTGGTATCACAACACGGGACAGGTCGGTGCTGGCTGGTGCGCATGAGCATTTCAGTAGATGACTCTGAAATACAACAGATGGAGGTCTTGATCATGACGTCATCACTGTGGCTGCTACACACACTGTTGATAGAGTTAATTCATTTTTTGAACATTTTAAACTAAAGTTCTGGCCACATCTTATATTGCACCTTTACAGCACAACCACCAAAGCTGACATTTAAAAGTGAAGCTACATGTTCTTTGTTCACATTGTAAACCAACTTACAGTTTTGACACTTAAAACAAAGACATTTAGTTTAACTTGACTGATATTGACACATTTGATACATACAAAACATTTTGATTTGCTTTTACAGCATATAAATCTATGCTTGGAATATAAAATACAATCATGCTTTCCCATACTTACATTCAATTTGTGATGTACAAATGTTTGTATTTGCCCATTTTGAATTCAGGCCAGTAGATGTTGCACTGCTCAAATGAAGCATCAAGATATAAACCCTTTGTGGAACCACTTTGATGAAAAAGTAAAACCTCCGATACTGTAGGACTCACATCCAGTACCAGGCAGCTGATTTCTCAAGCAAAGAAGATACAACAGTGTGGAAAATTTTACTCACCGAGTATTTCACTTACTGACTGTGGACTGCTCACAGAGCCAGGTGTCAGTTCACTGAAGCCATGTTGGTTTCAGTCATGGGGCTTTCTCACCAGTCACCGTATTTTGGCAGTCTTTATGTTACGACCCAGCTAGGGGAAAAGGGAAGCAACATAAAACCAGGTGTTACTGGTAAATCAAAGTTACTGAATTAATTTATTGTGTAACCAAGAGGGTAAATAAGTAAACAAAAATACAAACAAGGCAAGAGGATAACTGATGTAGGGGAACAGGAGCCAACAAAGAGAACAAAAACTATGCTATTCTAACCAACCCAAAAACACTAGAAGCAGCACCCCTGTTCCTAATGTGTCTTAAACTTTCTTCCTCTGATGCTGAAACGGCAGCAGCTGTGGTGAGGGCTGACAGGATCATTGCTGCACCAATAGGAGAAGCCGAGGCTCCTCCTCTCTGCTCCAACTAGGAACAAGTAATCCATCAGTTAGTGTTAAAATGCCAGAGCTTTGTGCAGCAACAGGCTGTAATAACAAGAACAATTGTAAAGAGGTGAAAGCTTGTAATATTAGCTGAAGTTACTGTGTGTAAGCTAACTGTGTGGTGTAGGAACCTTAACAGGCAGATAGACCAATGGAGAAATGCCAGTTTTAGTTCTTCAGATCATCCCGGGGCTCCGAAGAACTATTTGTGAATAATTGGTTGATATTGTAAATTTACATCTGAATATATTAAATAAAAGTGTTATAAAGTCAATAGTGGTGCGTATGTTATTTGTAATTAAGTTTCCAACCCCACTTTAGTTGAAAGACGACATACAGAGACTTAACAGTTTAATTTGCATTTCTTCAGTTTATTATATTTTATGAGAAATGTAAGAAAATTGATCTGAATCAGTAAATATTGTATTTAGATTGAGCTTCTACAGGTTTTAACATTACTTTACACTTATAGATTCAATGTTGACACAAATACTGCAAGTTGAAGTTTGAGATGATTTTAATCTGTTTTACACAGTATTTTTTACTTTGTCTTCCAAAACAAAAGGTTTAATTTACAATATTAAGCATGTGTTAATATTTCATTGATTGACACTTAATTTTATTATTAGGAAAAAGTTTCTCTGCAGAAACTTTAGTGGCATCACTTTATTAAAGGAGTTTGATCATAATAAATTATGTGAGAGAATTATGTTCTATGTTCCATGTTATATGTTCTGTGTTCTATATGTTGTTGAGTTCTGCTCTTATTATTATTATTATATTATCACAGCCTGTTGATGACATCATATCCTCTATGATCAACATTGACTTTTATCTACTTTTAAGCCACAGAAACTTTTTCCACCTCGGTGTGTAAAATTGTATATTTGAACCAGATGATTTTAGCAGTTGGACGTCTGGATCTGAAGTTATCAGAGAAACAAGCTGCTGGAGACGTCCTGTCCTGTATTCACTGACCCCCACCCTCCCACCCGTCTACATTCAACCGAACTTTTGAGAACAATTAGCACATTATGATCAGGATTAGTCCATAAGAGTCTATAAGACCAGCCCTCGTGAAAACTCATGATCTGTCATCAGGTCAGAACATTTAGTTCAGAGGTTTAATGGAGTCACAGCAATTCTGACATCAAGAAACATTTGCTTGAGCTTGAACTTTATCTTCCACCTCCTCTTCCTCCTCCTCCTCTTCCTCCTTCAGACTCTGACAGTGACATCATCACATGACTTTTTACTGGGATTTTTTATCCAAAATAAACAAAAAGTGACATTGTGAATATTAAACATATTCTCTGTCAGTTCCTGCCTTTATTGTGAAGGAGAACTTCCTGTTAGAGTTTGTTTGTTTTCACAGTTCAAAGCTTCAGAAACAGCAGAGAGACTCGGTCCTGGTTCAGGTCCTGGTTCAGGTCTGCTGAGTCCCTGACTCTGCAGCCTCTTCATCTTCATCATCTTCATCACGTGGAGACCTGGACACATGACACTGTGTCTGTGTCTGAACAACAGCAGGTGTCTGGTCCTGGTCCTGGTCCTGGTCTTCCCCTCCACACTCTGCCCCAGGACAAAGGCTGGATCTGTTTGGGTCTGGCTCCACCCACACAGCTGCGGTCAGAACGCCGTGTTCTGGAAATCTGTGTCACATTCTCTGCTGCTGCGTAAATAATGGAGCACTGCCAAGAGCTGAGACCAGGACCCAGAGCGGAGCAGAGACCCAGAGACCCAGAGCTGCAGAGACACACCCGCAGGATTTAACTGTTCACAGAGCTGAGACCAGGACCCAGACCAGGACCCAGACCAGGACCCAGACCAGGACAGCTTGTTTCATCACATTTTGAAAGTTTTATTTCTGCAGAGACTCAGAACATCATATTTCAAGATGAAATCCAGACCATAATAACTGTCATCAGTAACATGTGGAGGGAAACAGCAGGATGAACTGATCAAAGTGTTTGTGTTTTATAGTTTCACACTTGACATTCTGATTCTGTGACAGAGGAAACAGATTCTGATTGTTCCATCTTTTCTAACTGTGAGAGTCGTTTCTATAAAACTGATGATGGAGACATTTTCACTTCTGCTGCGATTCAAGGAGGAGAAATTAATAATAATCTGAGTAATAACAAACTTTATTGACACAGCTCCTTTCTAAACAAACTCATTCACAGACTTCAGCTCAGAAAATGAAACTAAAAGGTCCAAAGTAAAACAGACGAACCAACGTCATTCAGATTCTGTCATTTAAAGTGAAGTTCTTACACTTTAAAGTTTTAGTGACAAAACTCCTGCAGACTCCATGAAAGTCGTTAATAAAGTTTTAATAAAGTTTTATCCAACATAAAACTGTCAGCTCTTAAATCAGTACAGCCAATCAGATGTCACACAGAGCAGTGAGGTCACAGCAGCTGTGTCTCAGTTCAGGTCTCATCCCTCAAAGGCTTCATCTCACACACACACACACACACACACACACACACACACACACACACACACACACACACACACACACACACACACACACACACGAGCATGTGCTCTCCTCCATACACTATGCTTTATTCATCTAATGCTGTTCACCCTGTCTGAGCTGACTCACACATCTTCATCACCATCATCTTCACCTTCATCTTCATCATCACCATCATCATCATACTTATCATCTTCACCTTCACCTTCATCATCATCATCATCATACTCATCATCTTCATCACCATCATCATCATCATCATCATACTCATCATCTTCATCACCATCATCATCATCATCATACTTATCATCTTCATCAGCATCATCACCATCATCATCATACTCATCATCTTCATCACCATCATCATCATCATCATCATCATCATACTCATCATCTTCATCACCATCATCATCATCATCATCATACTCATCATCTTCATCAGCATCATCACCATCATCATCATACTCATCATCTTCATCACCATCATCATCATCATCATCATCATACTCATCATCTTCATCACCATCATCATCATCATCATCATACTCATCATCTTCATCACCATCATCATCATCATCATCATACTCATCATCTTCATCATCTTCATCAGCATCATCATCATACTCATCATCTTCATCACCATCATCATCATCATCATCATACTCATCATCTTCATCAGCATCATCACCATCATCATCATACTCATAATCTTCATCACATCATCATCATCATCTTCATCACCATCATCATCATCATCATACTCATCATCTTCATCACCATCATCATCATCATACTCATCATCTTCATCAGCATCATCATCATACACATCATCTTCATCACCATCATCATCACCATCATCATACTCATAATTTTCATCACCATCATCATCATCATCACCATCCTCATCATCACCTTCATCTTCATCTTCATGTATAGGAACCCTGGTCTACAGAAATGATGGTCTCCAAAACCCAGCTGAGTCAGAGTCTGGCTCGGAGACTCAGACCCACCAGAGAGAGGATCTGGTCTGATCAGAACCAGAACAGATAATTAATGTCAGACATGTGGTCTTACATGTTGTACAGCAGACACGTGAGGAGGGGGGGAGGGGGGGAGGGGGGGGGGGGGGGGAGGGGGGGGGGTCCTCCAGGCCTCCCATTCACTTAAATCTGATCCATGTGGAGTGGTCAGGTCAGGAGGACACAGTGTTCCTGTTCAACACACACACACACTCTCTCTCTCCCTCTCTCTCTCTCTCTCTCTCTCTCTCTCTCTCTAATCCGGTCCTTCCTGGCAGCTCGAACACTTTGGTCACATTCACAGATTTCTGAGTAATTAACGAGACAAAAGTTGCGTGTTCCCCTTGATTTGATTATCTGTGTGTGTGTGTGTGTGTGTGTGTGTGTTGTATTGGAGGACTGTGTTGTTTTCACAGCAGCAGATGTTGTGTGAATGAAGCGTGTAATGACTCCTGTGTAACATGAAGACAGTGTTGCATTATGGGAAGTTTGGAGCCAGTTTCTTCAGTTCAGTGTTTTACAGTCAGTCAGCAACAAGTTATTAAACCGTTTATATTATTATTATTGTCATTATCAGTTCATCTGGTAATTCACTTAAACTAAACAACACGAGACAGTTCAGGGAACCAGAGACAGAGACCAGGACAGAGACTGGGACAGGGACAGAGACAGGGAAAGGAACCAGGGCAGAGACCGGGACAGGGACAGAGACCGGGACCGGGAAAGGAACCGGGACCGGGACCGGGACAGAGACCGGGACAGGGACAGAGACCGGGACAGGGACAGAGACCGGGACAGGGACAGAGACCGGGACAGGGACAGAGACCAGGACAGAGACCGGGACCGGGACAGGGACAGAGACAGGGACCGGGACAGGGACAGAGACAGGGACCGGGACAGAGACCGGGAAAGGAACCAGGGCAGAGACCGGGACAGGGACAGAGACCGGGACCGGGAAAGGAACCGGGACCGGGACCGGGACAGAGACCGGGACAGGGACAGAGACCGGGACCGGGACCGGGACAGAGACCGGGACAGGGACCGGGACAGAGACCGGGACAGGGACAGAGACCGGGACAGGGACAGAGACCAGGACAGAGACCGGGACCGGGACAGGGACAGAGACAGGGACCGGGACAGAGACCGGGAAAGGAACCAGGGCAGAGACCGGGACAGGGACAGAGACCGGGACCGGGAAAGGAACCGGGACCGGGACCGGGACAGAGACCGGGACAGGGACAGAGACCGGGACCGGGACCGGGACAGAGACCGGGACCGGGACAGGGACAGAGACAGGGACCGGGACAGAGACCGGGAAAGGAACCAGGGCAGAGACCGGGACAGGGACAGAGACCGGGACCGGGAAAGGAACCGGGACCGGGACCGGGACAGAGACCGGGACAGGGACCGGGACAGAGACCGGGACAGGGACAGAGACCGGGACCGGGAAAGGAACCGGGAAAGGAACCGGGACCGGGACCGGGACAGAGACCGGGACCGGGACAAAGACCGGGACAGGGACCGGGACAAAGACCGGGACAGGGACAGAGACCGGGACAGGGACCGGGACAGGGACAGGGACCAAGAATCAGTTACAGTTTAACTAACTAATGTTAGCTAGCTGCGCGCTTTCATTTCCAGTGTCAGGTGCAGACACAGTGACTGTCCAGTGTCAGTACTGAAGACAGTCTCAGTGAGGACGGTCTCTGTTCTGAGGACAGTGTGTGGTGTGATGAGTGTGGTCCAGCTGCAGACTCATGCTTCATGGTGTCCTGTGGGGTGTTTCCTGCTGCAGCCACGTGTTCCCCGCTAACGTAACAGGGAGCTGGTGTTTTCCACACTGGGTTTATCCCTTCTTAACACGGAGCAGAGGTTAGACTGTCTTTTGGAAAGGTCCTGTTCAATCCTGCTAAAGCTGTCTCCTATCTTGGTACACTCCGCCTCCGTTTGTTGAACAGCTACTACTGCCAATCTGCTTATCGGCTCACCTACTACCTCCACAGGAACATTACGTTTGGACTCGTAACCAACAGAAGTAGTATTTACACCTCCACCCAAAACAACAACAACACTGGACTTTATGTAAGAAGCGAGTTGTTCTGGCCGTTAATCCAGCTCTGTGTGTTTTGGAACTCTTGTTTTCACAGCAGATTATCCAGAACTGAGTCCTGAGAGCAAACAGGCTCAGTCCCTGCCACACTGCTAGGGACTGAAGACACATACAGGTAACAGGTGAGAGACAGGAAGTGCAGAGAGAGAGGAAGTACAGAGAGTCAGAACCTAAAGAGAGACAGCATCACCAGCTGTTCCCGCCCTTACCATTGCATCACAAAGCACGGCTCCTGTCCCCTAGCAACCTTGACAACATGTAACTTTTTGTTTTCAGTCTCTTGGTTTGAGGAGAGAAGGAGGTGGACCGTGGGGACAGGAGGTGGACTGAGGGGACAGGAGGTGGACTGAGGGGACAGGAGGTGGACCGAGGGGACAGGAGGTGGACTGAGGGGACAGGAGGTGGACCGTGGGACAGGAGGTGGACTGAGGGGACAGGAGGTGGACTGAGGGGACAGGTGGTGGACCGTGGGACAGGAGGTGGACCGAGGGACAGGTGGTGGACTGAGGGGACAGGAGGTGGACTGAGGGGACAGGAGGTGGACCGTGGGACAGGAGGTGGACCGTGGGGACAGGAGGTGGACTGAGGGGACAGGAGGTGGACTGAGGGGACAGGAGGTGGACCGTGGGGACAGGAGGTGGACTGAGGGGACAGGAGGTGGACTGAGGGGACAGGAGGTGGACCGTGGGACAGGAGGTGGACTGAGGGGACAGGAGGTGGACTGAGGGGACAGGTGGTGGACTCAGAGTCCAGTCAGTCATGAAGTGTGAAAGCACAACAACGTAAAGACGACAGGTTGTGTTGAGTGAATAACAGTGATCGTGTGGGTGGGGGCAGGTGCGGGCAGGTGCGGGCAGGTGGGGGCAGGTGCGGGCAGGTGCGGGCAGGTGGGGGCAGGTGGGGGCAGGTGAGCACCAGCTGCTCCTCATCACTGTAATCACTACAAAGATCAAGCTCTTCCTCAGACCTGATCCTGACTCTCCTGGTCTCTGGCTCAGGCCTCCATCATCTCCCAGCACCATGGTTCACAGTCACAGACGTCTTTACTGAATCAGCTGTTTTAATCAGTGCTCACCTCCACCTGTACTAATGCTCCTCCTGTATGAGTCCCCCTCTGACCTGGTCCAGACCTGGTCCAGACCCGGTCCTGCTCCTGCTAATGACTGTGTCATGGAAAAGCCTGTTTTTATTGAAGCTCTGGACTAAATCCTCCTCTCTGACCTTTCAATCCATGACAGACGAAAACAGACGGAGGGAAACTCAGAGTAAATACATGATCCAGGCCCGTCCAAGAACAGGATTGTGGTTTGGGACAGGTATTAGAGTCCCAGTCATGGACACTAATGGATTCAGGATCAGAGGCTTTGGGGCTCAGCTGGTGCCAGCCGGCCCGTGACCGCTCAGATTAACAGAGGGATTCCTTAAGGGAGACGAGACCCTCAGTTATGTCTGACAGGAGCTTGTCACTGGTTCTGATCCATCAGATCCTTTCACATCGCCCTCACTTAACCCTTGTTATTAACCCTCATTAACCAGTTAACAAGGCCTAAGTGGAGGGAAGCAGCGGGGGGTGCTAGGTATCCTGCTAAAGATTAATGAAACACGTCAAGCTACACCAGAGATCACACACAACTAACACCAACTAACTACACAACTAACACCAACTAACTACACAACTAACACCAACTAACTACACAACTAACACCAACTAACTACACAACTAACACCAACTAACTACACAACTAACACCAACTAACTACACAAATAACCACAACTGACCACAACTAACCACAACTGACCACAACTAACTACACAACTAAGTAGAAAACTGGTCCGACATGAGTTCACATGTGAGACTAGGGTTCACACAGACAATATGTTGTTTACTGCTGCAGCACTAATTGTTAAATGGAGCGTTGTCGGCGTGGCATTGTCACTGTTCCTGTTTACTGTGGACCTGCGGCGTTCTGACAGCGTCTCAACCGGGTCGTGTCCCTGAGTCACGCCATCCTCTAATGAGGGTCTACACTCTGATCCTGCACCACCTAGACCTCCACAAAGACCGCATTCTTCAGCCAGAGCCGGCACTTGACTTTGACACACATACACACACACACACACACACACACACACACACACACACACACACACACACACACACACACACACACAGACCTGCTGAAGAAAACAGTCAGGCTAAGACCCTCTGGCCGCTGTGACCTCCTCTGGACCAGGATGTTCTCGTCT
Source organism: Seriola aureovittata (assembly GCF_021018895.1). Lineage (NCBI taxonomy): Eukaryota > Metazoa > Chordata > Actinopteri > Carangiformes > Carangidae > Seriola > Seriola aureovittata. The sequence continues at coordinate 226,751 of NC_079364.1, forward strand.
ACTGTTTTTGTGGACGAGAACATCCTGGTCCCCACCCAACCCCCACCCCTCCCCCAGTCACTACACCCCCCAGTCATGGAGTTACAGCTTCTCTGCCTCAGTGTTTCCCTCCATCCAACCTGGACCAGACCTCAGACCTGGACCAGTGTGTGTGTGTGTGTGTGGGCAGCTGATGTTCAGGTGTTCATCATGACCTGTCTCTTCTTGGAAAACATCCTGAGGTCAAAGTTCATCGGGAACTTTAACACTGACACTGTTCAAACCAACTTTATTCAAACACATGTAAACACAGAGACACAGTCAGAAAGGAAGTGATCAGTTTATGCAGAGAAGAAGAAGACTCAGCTACACAGATCAAAATGGAGATAAAATAATAAAGAATAATTGATGCAGATAGAATCATTAAAATCCCCCTCCCCCTCCCCCTCCTGCTCAACAGGTGTTCCTGAGAAACCCCACAGGTCTCCGTTTGCTTTCCATAATATCCACTGGTTTCCATGGTAACCAGCTGGTGTGGACCGGCCTGTAGAGGAAATCTGTGACACACTGACCTCAATCTACAGCTCATTGTTCAAAGTGCTGCTAAGTAGACCGGACCAGAGACCAGAAGCCAGAGACCAGGGGCTTTGTCCTCACCGACCCACCCCCCCACCACCTCCATGTTGTTCTCTGTCTGCTCAGTCCAGGTCCTCAATGTAAACAGGGTCCTCATGGTCAACTTTCAAAAACACACCACCAGCAAACAGCTGA
>NC_079364.1:232500-357500 GCF_021018895.1 Seriola aureovittata
GTTTACTGAGACACAGGCGTCCTCACAGAACCACACACAGGTGTGTCTCTCTCTCTCTCTCTCTCTCTCTCATTGAGCCAGCGGCCCAGTTTGTGCAGCAGCCCTAGTTCTCCCAACAGCAACAATCGTGGATTAATTCAGTAACAGTAACAGTAGATTTATATTTTTACTATCCTGAACTTCATAAAAAGAATAATTTCAATGATTCACGGTCCAGCTTCCTGTCTGAGGTGGACCATGGTTATGTCTTCAGCAGGACCAATGAGCCACGAACAGGAAGTGTTACCCTGTCTGTAAACATGAGATCTGATGATGATGATAAAAACATGGAAGAAGAGCAGGTTGATCTGTAAAGCCTGAGAATCACTGAGCTGAGTCTCCATGTGGGAAACAGGTCTTTTCTGATCCAGATGGTCTTTGGGTCTTTGAGTCTGAGTCTTTCTGAACTTTCTAACATGTCTTCATACTGTCAAACATCTTGCTGGTTTTAGAGCATCAGGGATTCATCTGCAAAGAAACAGATGTTTTCTCTACAGCTTCAAGGTGACCCCCACCCCCTCCACCCCACCCCTGGACCTTCGTGCCATCCCGTATCTGTTGGTCAAGTTCCCGATGTGCGTGTCTTGTCTCTAATCTGCAGGTTGTGGGACATCCAGGCGAGGCCGGGGGTCACGGTGTGATCGGTAAAGCTGATCTGGGACACGTGAGCAGCAGCTCCTTGGGCCGTGCGGGACGTGATGCGTATCAAAACGGCACTGGGATTAAGGGAAAGGGGTTAGAGCTGCAGTGTGACTGTGCAGCTCAGCGCCGTGTTCACAGCAGCAGGTAATTGTGTCAGACAGGTGACGACGGTTGCTGTGTGCTGCTGACCTCAAATGATTATCAGCAGGGACAAAGTCCTATGATCCTGGGAGGAAAAATTATGTCTCTGATCCTCCCAACATGACGGTCTCACACTGTCATCAGTCCTTTTGTATTGATTTATTGATTTATTGTCTCATAAATATCTGATGCTTCAGTGGTACATCAGGCTCAACAGATTTTAATTAAAGTTGGTCTGCACAGTCTGAAGCTGAGACAAGCTGCAGCATCTGTTTGTCTTCACGGTTACAGAACAGTGTGACTGCAATGAGGTGTTTCAGCCCTGTAAGCAGGGCTCGGGTTATGGAGTGGTTTGGAGGAGTCTGACCTCCCTGATTTAACCTGGACCCCCCAAGAGAGGTAAAAACATAGAAGGACAAAATACATAGAAAAAAAAGCATACAGTGCAGAGAGAGGCAAAAGGCTCAACAGGCTTATTTAAAGCCTCCACCTAAGTATGTTGAAATATCACAACATTATAAGGATAGAAAATAAACAAGCCAGAAAATAATGTGAGTATGTAAAAATGACGAGAAACTGATAGATTCAAAATATATATAATAAAATAATAAAACAGCATTAATGACAATAATAACAAGATAAGAGCAAAAAATGTGAGAATGTAATGTGTGTGCAATATGAGCAAAACAAATAATACATTAATACATGGACAGTTGTACATGGGAAAGATGGTTTTAAAATAGCACTTAAATGGTCTTTTAAACATCTTTTATAAGGTTTTATAGAAGAACAGGTCTTTGCAAAATGGAGAAAGCCATTTCATAATTTGATACCCCTAAATGTTTAGGAAAATTGACCTGTGCAAGTGAGAAATTAGGGAAAGATGAAAATCATAAGATTGACAAGTTGAATAAGAATGGACCTGTGAGTTTACCTGAAGGTACGTTTTCAAAATGCTCAGGAATATTCCTTTTATATATGCTACTTACCTGTAATTGTAGATCTTACAATATATTTCCCATAATTATGTCTGGAAGAATCAGAATCTTGTAATACAATTTCAAACACCCCTAAAGTGGACTGTTTGGGGTCTGTTTGCCTGCCTCACTTCTGGTTCAATTCTTCAAATCTCTGTATCTCACAGACACTGTAGCTAAATGTAAGTAGCAGTTAGCTAACTATCTAACCTGTTTAATACACTTTACTTTCTTACCTTCAGAGTCTGAATTAAATTGTGTCAAGAATTTACACATGAACGCTAATGTTAGTCTCTAACTTTAGCCTTAAGTGGTGCGCCCTTTCATTTCCAGTGTTAGCTTGTCATTTAACACCAATATAAAATGTCAGATGAGAACAGGCAAAGAACCATGAACTCAAGTAACTCAACACTTCCTGTTCGTGGCTCATTGGTCCTGCTGAAGACATAACCATGGTCCACCTGGTCATGACCATAATACAACTTGACGTGACTTTAGACACTGGGAATGGACCAATGAAGCGGGGAGCCAACTTACGGGACTTGACATGCAGGGGAAGAGCCTTGGTGGACAGCCATACCCTCTGGCCGCTCTGGTAAGATGATGCAGGAGTCCACCACTGGTCTGCGACCTTCTTGTAAACCTCAGAGTTCCTCATCAGCATCTGGCGGGCTTGGGTCCATGTCCGGCAACAATGATGGACCAGAGAGAGTGCAGAGGGAACATTGAGTGTGCATACTCAATCCAAATGAGGTGATTGCTCCAGGAGGTAGGATTCTGAGAGGTAAGGCACTGCAACCCGGTCTCCAGTTCCTGGTTGAGCCTATCGGTCTGTCCATTGGTCTTTGGGTGGTGGCCAGAGGATAGGCTAACTGTGGCCCCGAGGCAGTTTCAGAAGGCTTTCCAGAACTTTGCTATGAACTGAGGCCCCCGGTCAGACAGGACGTCCCTGGGAAGGCCATTGAGACGAAACACATGGTGCAGAACCAACTCTGCTATCTCCGTGGCAAAGGGGAGTTTAGGCAGGGGTATTAAATGAACCATCTTAGAGAATCTGTAGACTACTGTGAGAATGGTGGTATTACCTTCAGAGGGGGGTAAACCAGTTACGAAATCGAGGGAGATGTCTGGCCAGGGGTGCTGGGGCACAGGCAGCGGGCGCAGGAGACCAGAGACGGGCTTCTGGGAAGTCTTGTTCCTGGCACACACAGGGCAGGCAGCCACATACTCCGTCACCCCCTTCCTGATGGATGGCCACCAAAACCGCTGGCAGATGATGAAGACAGTCCTCCGGACTCCAGGATGGCAGGAGAGGAGAGAGGTGTGGGCCGAGTGGATAACCTGTAAACAAAGCTCAGGAGTGACAAACAGCCGGTTGGGAGGAACCCCATCAGGAACTAAACATCTCTGAGTAGCTTCCTTTACCTTGTTCTCAATCTCCCAAGTGACAGCTCCCACAAAACACGAAGGTGACAGAATGGGAGAGCTGGCCTTGGGTTCAGAGTCCGGGGAGAATAGTTTCGAAAGAGCATCTGGCTTGAGGTTCTTGGAGCCAGGGCAATAGGAGAGAGAGAAATTAAATCTGGTAAAGAACAGAGCCCACCTTGCCTGCCTGGCATTAAACCTCTTAGCCATCCTCAAGTACTCCAGATTCTTATGGTCCGTCCACACAAGGAATGGCAGCTTGGCTCCCTCCAACCAGTATCTCCACTCCTCTAATGCTACCTTTATGGCCGAAAGCTCACAATCCCCAACATCATAGTTCCTCTCTGCCGATGACAGTTTTTTTGAGAGAAAAGCACAGGGATGCAATTTGTTGTCCTTGGCTGACCTTTGAGAGAAGTTGGCGCCGATTCCAAGGTCCGAGGCATCAACTTCCACAACAAACTGGAGGGAGGGATCTGGCAGAACGAGGACAGGGGCAGAGGTGAAGCTCTTCAGGAAGGCTGTCTCAGCCAGTGGATTCCAAAGGAACTGAGATTTGGAAGAGGTTAGAGCATGCAATGGGGCATCAATGGACCTAAAGTTCCTAATGAACTTCCTATAAGAATTAGCAAACCCCGGGAAACAGTGAACCTTCTTCCAGCAGGAAGGAGTTTGCCAACTTGCCACATCGCTGACCTTCTCAGGGTCCATCCTCACATCCCCCTCTGTGATGGCGAATCCCAAAAAAGAGACTGTGGAGACATGAAACTCACATTTCTCCGCCTTTACAAACAGTTGATTGTCAAGGAGCCTCTGGAGAACCTGTCTGACATTGTGGAGTGTCCTCATCCAGGGAGAAGATGAGTATGTCATCAAGATAAACAAACACAAAACAGTTTAACATGTCTCTGAGGATGTCGTTCACAAAGGCCTGAAACACAGCTCAAGTGTTCATTAGACCAAAAGGCATCACGAGGTACTCATAATGTCCACTAGGGCTGTTAAAGGCAGTCTTCTGCTCATCCCGCTCCCTTATTCTGACAAGATGATAAGCGTTATGCAGATCAAGCTTAGTAAACACTTTAGCACCTTGTAACAGTTCAAAACCAGAAGAGATTAAAGGGAGGGGGTACCTGTTGTTAATGGTGATGTCATTAAGGCCTCTGTAATCAATGCAGGGCCGGAGAGACTTGTCCATCTTGCCCACAAAAAAGAATCCCGTGCCCGCTGGAGATGAGGATGGGCGGATCATTCCTGCTGCCAAAGCAGAGTCAATGTATTCCTTCATTGCCTGCTCCTCTGGAGCAGGCAGGGAGTACAGACGGCCTTTGGGGGGAGAAGTGCCCGGCAGCAGGTCAATGGCGCTGTCATATGGGTGATGAGGGCAAAAAGAGGTGGCCTTGGCTTTATTGAAAACCTCCTTAAGCTCCAAATAGTAAGCAGGAACCTTGGAGAGGTCAGGAAAATCAGTCTCTGAAGCAGGGGACCCCAAAATGACTGGAACAACAACAGGGGCTGGATGGCTAATTGAGGCGAGGAAAGACATAAGTCTGACTGTCGGAAGCTGACGAGCAAAACTTGGGTGTAGCAATGTCTGACTTACCAGAACGTTCTGCCTCCCAGCTGCACCTCTGCCTACAACAATATATCCAGGGGCCCTCATCTGCGTCGTTGACATTTCTTGGGTGACAGTCTGGTTCTCCAAAGCTGCATCGGCTTCTCCAGGGCACTGGGGAGTGTCTCAGTGGGGGTCACAGGAGGTGGACGCTGCCAGGAAGGTGAGCAGCTGCCTGCATGCTGCCTAGGCTGGTTGGTCATGGAGTTGCTGGTGCGTAGTCTTGCCTTCCCTTGTTCATATAGTCTTTTGTCTATCTTGGAGGCAAGAGCAATGAGGGCGTCCAGTTCAACAGGTAATTCCAGAGGAGCAAGGTGGTCCTTTAAAGTCTCCGATAGACCCTTGAAAAAGGGATCAGACAGTGCAGGTTGATTCCAACCACTCTCAGCTGAAAGGGTGTGGAACTCAATAGCATGGTCCAAAACTCTTCTCTTACCCTGGCAGAGAGGGACAAGAGACCTGGAAACGTCCCGACCCGCTAACACTGTCTAGAAAACCTGAATAATAGTCTCCTTAAATAATGGCAGTGAGTTATAGATAGCCGAACCCCTATTCCATTCAGCAGTGGTCCAGGCTTCAGCTTGACCGGACATGTGGGAAATCATTGATGCCACTTAAGCACAATATGAAGTGAAGGAGGTGGCTTGAAATTCAAAATGTAACTCACAATTAGTGAGAAAAGCTCTGCAGTCTCCGGAGTCACCTGAAAAATGTTCTGGACTGGAGAACACAGGAGAAGGCGCCTCTGGAGAAGTTTTAATCGGTCCAAAAATCGGTACACAGGTGACCAGTCAATATGGCAGAAGTATCACAATCGTCAGGCAAAACTCACTGGTCAAAGAACAGGCAAAATCACACGAACATGAGGGACTACACAAGATAATGCTCGAGCGCTCACACAGGGGTAAAGACGATCTGGCAACACGAGGGGAAGACAAGGACTTAAATACTCTAAGGCAGGGGAGACAATGAGACACAGGTGAAACACATTAGGGCGGGGCAGGTAGGCACACAGGAGGGAAACTTGATAGGACATGGGATCTGAAACGAGACAAGACAATGGTTACCAAAATATAAGAGGAAACACAGGGAAACATTAAAGACAAAGAACCATGAACTCAAGTAACATGGCAGGTCATGACAATAATGGCGAATGTCCCTGACTGACTGACTGACTGACTGACTAAGTGATCGTATTTCCACCATTGGTTAGATGAATGACACATGAAAAGAAATTTTGTTTCTACTTTCTACAAAGAGAATGAACGGACAGAGTGCTCTGTAGTAGATTTAGATTGATCTGTTTCTACACTTCACAGATGAAGTGTCACTGTCAACAGTCTGGACTTGTCCCAGTACAGTCAGGTACAGGTGAGTTGAGGCTCAACTGATTTCAGTAAGAACTTGACCCTGAGTTTGGACCATGTGAGTCCAGACCAGCATGCTTTAAAGCCTGTATGACATCATCCAGGAAAGTTTCTGTGTTCAGTCAAAGACACATTCAAAGATCTTGACTGAGTTTTTGGATGTTTCTGTTTCCCTGCAGCTTCTCAGAATTTATATAAATGTCAACAAAGTTGTATTCACAAATTTACTAAGTGGACGAACATCTTGTGCTGTTGGTCTTTTGATGTTTAATTTTAGTCTTCCTGTGAAGAAAACGCCAACGCTGCTGAGAAACACTGACCCATCTCTGCAGCGTCATGTTTACTGGAAACCTCCAGGAAACTCCCGCCAATATGTGAAAGATTAAAATTCAGTGAATGAGTTCACATGAGTTCGCAACCTGTGAACAGAGGCTGGACACTCCAGCACAAAGAACAGATGAGTCATGTGTTTAAACATATGTGTCCTGTATTTAAAGATTCTTCACCTCATTACATTTAATTTACATTCACTCATTTGACAGATGCTTTATTTCTTATGTTAGTTACATTAGTTAGTTATGTTAGGCGTGTTAGGATAGAAGGTGCTCTCTGAAGAGAGGAGGCTTTAACAGGTTCTTGAATATAGTGAAATGAGCACTGCAGTAGTCCAGGGAGAGAGAGAGAGACCCATGGTCTGGACCAGGACCTGGGTGGAGGACTGAGTCAGGTCAGACCTGATGTTTCTGATGTGGTTTCGGGCAAAGAGGAGTCAGAGAAGGGGTTCTGCTAATCAAGAATTATGGTTGGTTGGGGTAAGAGGATAAGACGAGATGCTGATGTTGATATCATGATGAAGAGACTGATTGGTCAGGATAACTAGAGTGCAGTCTTAGAGAGATTTAGATGAAGGTGGAGTTCCTTTATCATGTGAATTGCCACAGAGAGGGTGAGGTCGGGGTGTCGTCTGCATAGTGGTTAAATGAGAGGACAAGAACACATAACTGGACCCAAGTAGGTGGCGTTTGTTACAAAAAGGAAAGGTCTGAGTCCTGATCCATGGGGGCCTCCAGTGTGGAGGACATGAGGACATTTGTTTTTGTTATGACTCAGAGACAGTGAGAGGATTCAAACCTCATCAGAGAGCACAGACAGCAGGATGGTTCACTGTGTCAGAGGCTGCTGAATCAGGTCCAGCAAGATAAGAACTGACTATTAATTAATCAGTAGTGTGTGTGTGTGTGTGTGTGTGTGTGTGTGTGTGTGTGTGTGTGTTACTGGTGTTATGAAGACATTATTATGTCACATTGTGAGGACTTTGTTCAGTTTTGGAGACAATCAAACATCAATCAGCAGCAGCTGTGGTGTAAACAATAAACCTTGGTTTTTGGTGGTGAACACTTGGTTTGGGGGAGGGTCAGGGTGAACAGCGCCCCCCACCCCCACAAAAAGCAGTTTTCTGGAACTGTACAGAAAACATGATAGAATGATAAAGCTGCTTGTCCTAGAAATGTTCATGTTTTGGAGATATGATCAATTCTCCAGGAGTTTGTTCAATTCTAATACAATGACAACAACGGCACCAAAATGGCTAATTAAATTCAAAATGACTAACTTCCTGTTGGGTTTTGACTATGGGTGCAAGAGGTTTTTTTGTACGTCTTGGCATGTTTCATGTTTTCTACCAAGTTTCATGCATGTAGGTGAAACTGCAGGGACAGGAATGGCCTCTTTGAAATTTTCAAGGCTCTAATAAGCCATTTTCCAAGGTTTACATACAAGGTTTATTCATGACAGAAACAGTATTGACAGAACAACGAATCAAGGTTGACTTACTTTTTCTGGAGCTCTCAATCACATCACAGTCCTTCATACAGACTGGAGATTAAGAAACATCAACACATCTTCATGACCAGGAGGAGGTGTGGCCTCTTTAACTCACCAGGTGAAAAAGTTTGTATCTCCACATGAAAAACAGAACAACCATAACTCAAGGTCCACTTACTAGTTATATCCTGAACCATGAAAATCGGTGGTTTAGTTAGGCTTCACTGTCACAGTCTCTGTCTCAGAATCTCATATCTCCAGTTTTCTATGTCTCAGAAAACTTAAAAATACTCAACATTCAATAATCTATACTCAGTATTCATGAGGAAACTCTGTGTGTGTGTGTGTGTGTGTGTGTGTGTGTGTGTGTGTGTGTGTGTGTGTGTGTGTGTGTGTGTGGGCTGCAGATTAGATGCAGGGCTGCAGCCTTAGCCCCTCCCCCCCTGCAGCTCTCCTCTATATATACACTGAGAGACGGAGGGAGAGGAGGGACAAGCTCTGAACCGGCTGCTACACTCTGAGTGGACAGAGTGTGTGACAGAGTGTGTGTAAAGCAGAGAGCGAGAGCGGTCGAGAGACACACAGAGTCTGAGTGACTGAAGAACAGACTCATTGCTCTTCTCTGAGTTTAACTGAAGCTGGAGTAAAGAAGAGACAGAGACCAGAAGACAGAGTCAAAGAGACAAAGAATCAAAGAGACAAAGAGACAGAGAGAAAGAAATCAGACTGACAGGTAACTCAGGTCCAGCACAATCCTCTCTGATGATGGATGACTACACTCTTCCCTTCTGGATATACCTGGGCGTTCTGACGGTGTTTGTCGGTGGAGCCATGAAGAAGATTTTGGCGTCCCACCTGAGCACCGCCCCCACTGTGGTGGCCTGGCTGGGGGCCACAGTGCTGGTGGAGCAGCTGTGGGCGTTCTGCCTGCCGGCCGTACTGCTCCTGGCCCTGCTCTGCCTCGCCTGCTGCCTCTACTCTACAGCCAGGACTGTCCCGCCACCCACCACCCTGCCCGTCCACGGCAAGGCAGTCTTCATCACAGGTAAGAGGAGGCTCCTCCCACTCACTCAGATGTGAGAGTGTGACTGGAGGACTGCAGAAATCAGCTGTTTGCACCTTTATTCTGAAATGTGGAGTTGTTTCTTCAAACCTTCAGTTGTTTGAGAAAAATAGCTTCAAGTTTAATGTGTTGGATCTGGATTCAGGAACGCAGGGGTTCTGGTTTAGGAGGTCTGGTTTAGGAGGTCTGATATAGGAGGTCTGATATAGGAGGTCTGGTGTAGGGGGTCTGGTGTAGGGGGTCTGGTTTAGGAGGTCTGGTCTAGGAAGTCCAGTCTAGGAGGTCCGGTCTAGGAGGTCCAGTGTAGGGGGTCTGGAAATGGTTTGAACTTGTGCAGGATCATGAAATCCTTCAGCTGATGTAAGAGTATGAATATCACCAAAATGGAGATACAAGGTTTACACACAGTGTCTGTCTGTTGTTAGAAAAGAATCAAACCTGATCATTGAACTGACTGTTCACTCCTTCGCTTATTAAACAGATGTAGTCTTAGTCCTGACACCAGGACTCTCCTGAAGCTTCAGTCCCTCACTGTGATTCTCTCTGGGTAAAAGTGACAGATGAGTGAATGACTGAATGTAAAAGCTTTCAACCATATCCCACTGTCTTCATCATCAGCTCTCTGTCAGAAAAGAATCAGTCTGTTTATTTTACAAAAGTGACTGAAGCCTCTGGAGGATCTGTGATCTGTGATCAGGACCAGTTCAGGGACTCTGGAAACGTTTAGGCAGCAGAGTTGCAGCTGACAGTTGAGTGAGTTCTCAGACAGAGACCTTTAACAGTGAGTGGAGACTCTGGTCCGGAGGATCTGTGATCCAGATCTATGATCTAAGTGGAGACTCAGAGACTCTGGGCTTGAAGAGGTTAAAGCAGAAGTTTGATAATCTTCTTTGTGACTGTCAATGATCAGTGGAGGTCACACTGAACTGGATCCGTTTTAAAACCAGATCAGGGATCAGATCTGATCCCACAGGGACCACTCTGTGTGTTTGTGTCATGAGGAATAAACTTATTGAAACAATAGACTCCTAGGGGGGTGGAGGGTGGGGGAGGGGTTCTCCTTTAGAATAAAAGTCATAGCGTGGTGGGATACAGCAGCAGAGTGTTTGCTGTGTTCAGGTTCCCTGTCTCTGTTATCTGAGCCTGATAAGAGGACTGATGAGTTTATGGACCTGTGTGTGTGTGTGTGTGTGTGTGTGTGTGTGTGTGTGTGTGTGTGTGTGTGTGTGTGTGTGTGTGTGTGTGTGGACCGGCAGACTTAATCACATCTTTGTTGCCTGACAGCAGCTCTGACTCTTTGCCGTGGTTAATGAGATAATCAGATCTGCCAATTAATAATTCCCTGTCTTCTCTCATGTCACTTGAATACACACTGTCACAAACTGCTGCTCAGGTGAGGCTGAAAATGGACGGACAGTTTTCTCACTCACCTGCTGATGTTTTTCTGTAAAGGTAGAACATGAGATGACAAGTGGTTAAACGGGCAGGTAACAGGATGAAATCAATCAGTGTTTTCATTATTGAATATTGATATGATTATTTTCTCTGTTAAGCTATAAAGTGTGGAAACGTCTGTTATAACATCTTACAGTTGAGGTCACACCTGAGGTCACGTCTCCAACCAACAGACATTCAGTTCACTGTTGAAACTAAACTAAACTAAACTAAACTGAATTAAACTAACCTAAACTAAACTAAACTAAACTAAACTAAACTGAAACTAGACTAAACTAAACTAAACTAAACTAAACTAAACTAAACTAGACTATACTAAACTAAACTGAATTAAACTAAACTAAACTGAATTAAACTAACCTAACCCTAACCCTAAACTAAACTAAACTAAACTAAACTGAAACTAGACTAAACTAAACTAAACTAAACTAACCTAACCTAACCTAAACTAAACTAAATTAAACTAAACTAAACTAAACTAAACTAAACTAAACTAAACTGAAACTAAATTAAACTAAACTAAACTAAACTAAACTAAATTAAACTAAACTAAACTAAATTAAACTAAACTAAACTGAATTAAACCAACCTAACCTAAACTAAACTAAACTAAACTAAACTGAAACTGAAACTAAATTAAATTAAATTAAATTAAATTAATTAAATTAAACTAAACTAAATTAAACTAAACTAAACTAAACTGAACTGAACTGAACTGAACTAAACTAAACTGAAATTAAACTAAACTAAACTGAATTAAACTGAATTAAACTAAACTAAACTGAAACTAAATTGAAAGTAAACTAAACTAACACAGAACACAGAGAACACAGAACACAGAGAAAACAGAACACAGAGAACACAGAACACACAGAACACAGAGAAAACAGAACACAGAACACAGAGAACACAGAACACACAGAACACAGAACACAGAGAACACAGAACACAGAGAACACAGAACACAGAGAACACAGAACACAGAGAAAACAGAACACAGAGAACATAGAACACAGAGAAAACAGAACACAGAGAACATAGAACACAGAGAAAACAGAACACAGAGAACATAGAACACAGAACACAGAACACAGAGAACACAGAACACAGAACACACAGAACACAGAGAAAACAGAACACAGAACACAGAGAACACAGAACACACAGAACACAGAACACAGAGAACACAGAACACAGAGAACATAGAACACAGAACACAGAACACAGAGAACACAGAACACAGAACACACAGAACACAGAGAAAACAGAACACAGAACACAGAGAACACAGAACACACAGAACATAGAACACAGAGAAAACAGAACACAGAGAACATAGAACACAGAGAAAACAGAACACAGAACACAGAGAAAACAGAACACAGAACACAGAGAACACAGAACACACAGAACACAGAACACAGAGAACACAGAACACACAGAACACAGAACACAGAGAACACAGAACATAGAGAACATAGAGAACACAGAACACAGAGAACACAGAACACAGAGAACACAGAACACAGAGAACACAGAACACAGAACACAGAGAACACAGAACACAGAACACACAGAACACAGAGAAAACAGAACACAGAACACAGAGAACACAGAACACACAGAACACAGAACACAGAGAACACAGAACACACAGAACACAGAACACAGAGAACACAGAACACAGAGAACACAGAGAACACAGAGAACACAACACAGAACACAGAGAACACAGAACACAGAACACACAGAACACAGAGAAAACAGAACACAGAACACAGAGAACACAGAACACAGAACACACAGAACACACAGAACACAGAACACACAGAACACACAGAACACAGAACACAGAGAAAACAGAACACAGAACACACAGAACACAGAACACAGAACACACAGAACACAGAGAACACAGAGAACACAGAGAACACAGAACACAGAACACAGAGAACACAGAACACAGAACACACAGAACACAGAGAAAACAGAACACAGAACACAGAGAACACAGAACACACAGAACACAGAACACAGAGAACACAGAACACACAGAACACAGAACACAGAGAACACAGAACACAGAGAACACAGAGAACACAGAGAACACAACACAGAACACAGAGAACACAGAACACAGAACACACAGAACACAGAGAAAACAGAACACAGAACACAGAGAACACAGAACACAGAACACACAGAACACAGAACACAGAACACACAGAACACACAGAACACAGAACACAGAGAAAACAGAACACAGAACACACAGAACACAGAACACAGAACACACAGAACACACAGAACACAGAGAACACAGAGAACACAGAACACAGAACACAGAGAACACAGAACACAGAACACACAGAACACAGAGAAAACAGAACACAGAACACACAGAACACAGAACACACAGAACACAGAACACAGAGAACACAGAACACACAGAACACAGAACACAGAACACAGAACACAGAGAACACAGAGAACACAGAACACAGAACACAGAGAACACAGAACACAGAACACAGAACACAGAACACAGAGAAAACAGAACACAGAACACAGAGAACACAGAACACAGAACACACAGAACACACAGAACACAGAACACACAGAACACACAGAACACACAGAACACAGAACACACAGAACACAGAGAACACAGAACACAGAGAAAACAGAACACAGAACACACAGAACACAGAACACAGAACACACAGAACACACAGAACACAGAGAACACAGAGAACACAGAACACAGAACACAGAGAACACAGAACACAGAACACAGAGAACACAGAACACAGAACACAGAGAACACAGAACACAGAACACAGAGAACACAGAACACAGAGAACACAGAGAACACAGAGAACACAGAACACAGAACACAGAGAACACAGAGCCCTGGTGAAAAAAAAGACTCAAACAGCAGGAGAGTGGAACATTAAACCAACCTCTTATTAAAGAGGTAAAGTGAGAAAGCTGCAGACTTCACACTGTCAGACTTTGGACTGAGGTGTGGTCCTCGTTTCCTCCGGCTCAGGAACAACTGCTGCTTTTATCTGAAGGAAAGAAAATGTAGGTTAAACAAACAGCAGCTCTGAGCTGTTGATTCACACAATAAACCAGAGGAAAGTCACGGGGCGGGGCTTAGTCTGTGACTGAGAGCAGGCACGTAGGTGAGACAGCTCACCTGTAAATCACAGCTGCTCATGACATGTTCATAAACAGACTGATATTAAACTAAAGTTATTCCACTTTAAACTGTCTCCTCCGTGATGTTCAGTGTTCATGAGTCAGTCTGACCTTGAACAGACACTATAACAAACCGCTGCAGCTACAACAAACATGTTTCTACACAACAGTGAATCTGTTCAGGAGGAACATGATGTGCTTTACAGCTGATCAGGTGTTAGGTAAATCAGTCTGGTCCAGACTGAACCAGCTGTTGGACTGTGGTTCAGACCTTCATGTTCCCTGAGGATGAACTCTAATAACCCTGATGATCCTCCTCTAGCACCACTTTCAGGTGCTGATATTAAACAATAGTTCATTCTTTAGCCCATACAATTGGAAGCTTTACTCTCTTAACTCTCAGTTATTTTAATTATTAATTAATCCCCTAATTATTTTCTCAATTGACTGAATAATTATTTTGTCCAAGGTTTTTACATGAAAAATTACTTTAATGATTAAATAAATTTTGGTCAACTAATAAAAAATCTGGAAATGTTAAATATTTAGATGCCGGTGTAAACTCATAAAGTCAGGACCAACACGAGATGATGTCGTCTGCCGTTGTTGTTGTTGTTGTTGTTGTTGTTGTTCTTTGTTGCTAGTGTTGTTGTGAAGGCAGGTACAGACGTATTCAGTGATGTACTGATGTGGTGGATCTCGATCCTGTGGTAAATCCTTCTTAGAAGGTTAGAAGGTTTCGAACCAGAACCAGAACAGAGATAGTACAAGTGCAACCTGCAGGTGTTTCCAGGAAAAGTCTTGTGACGTTGTTATAGATCCACAACATACAAAGATATAGAGAATACTGTCAGGAAACACTGACCACTGATGGACTGAATCTACCAGCAGGGACCAGAAAAAGAAAGTCGGCTCAGTCCAACTTGTCTTGATTCCTGGTTTCTTTGAACAACATAATGCAGACTCAGCAGTCAACTAGCCAAGTCTGGCTGCAGGAGGTCGTCTGATGTCAAGGCAACACAGTTCAAAATCCCTGGAACCTGCACACAACCTAACGTCACCTCTCTCCACGTGCCATTAGGAAACTTCATTAACTTTATCGGATGCAATGTCTCACAAAGACCAGAGTCACACAGTGCCTTTGTTTCAGGTCTGGTTTCAGTATGGAAGTCGTTCCTCCCTCGAGGCCCAGCGAACATTTACTTTTTAAAACAGGCAACGTCTAACAGGAGCTGTAAAACTGGTTCAGATCGAGACCTCCATCAGTCGCTGGTTGTTAATTGGCTCTGCCGAGAGCTGAAGGTCAGTGTGGGGTCACTCAGGATGGAAAAATGGGCAGTAAACCTCTTAGAAAGCTAAGTGTCCCACAAAGAGCCACATTCTTCCAAGGATGAGGACTGAAGTCGTAGGTCTCACTGACCAGGCAGCGCCACAGGCTGCAGGAGACCTCCCGAAGCCCTCAGACTCTCAGCCAGCGAGGCACACAAGTTCGGGGTGGGGTGGGATGGGGTGGGGGGGTGTAGCAGGTGTACAGGTCGCTGACTCTCTCTGTAGTAACTCCTGTGTTTGACTGTGGTAGCTTGACTGTTTGGATGGACACCTCCATCAATCAAAGTGCACAAAGATTATATCAAATCATGTCAGATCACCTCCTGTTCCAGCTCTTTGCCTCCAGGAGGCGCTGTAACTCACTGCTGTACTTGAACTCCTCATGCTGCTGTTAGATGTCTGTGTGATGGAGCTAACAACTCCTCCAACCTGAACAACCACAAACCATCTGATACAACCCACAGGTGTGTCTCCTGAAATAGCGCCCCTTTGGCGGCAGGTGTATCGGACGTCGGTTGTTGTCATGGTTACAATAATAGACACACAGACTTTGTCCAAGACTGGAGTACGTACCTTCGTTGCCATGGTTACTGTAATAACATTCATGGCTCAGTTAGATTTAGGAAAAGATGGTGATTTGGGTTAAAATAAGTACTTCCTCAACATTAGACAATCTCTGTTGTCATGGTTACAATAATAATAATAATAAACAACATGGGAATCAAACACCACTATCCTGTGTCACAGTCACTCATCCACCACCTCCTACTGACGTGGACTGACGTGACGTGTCTCTCTCTATACTACGTCACCGACACTTCTCCCTCTGCTACCGTCATCATCACTACGACCACTAGATGTTGGTTAGCAACAAAACCTAACTGTGATGTCATAATAACCTGCTGCACAGACGACCTGTGACCTATGGGCTAGTTAACAGTTTCAGCTGATCCGTGTTCTTTGAAGTGAACTGAAACAGGACCAGCAGTTTAACCCTTGCAGTGACCAGCTCCTAACGACCTCCACCAGCATCTGTGTCCCCTGAAGACGTCCTCGACGGGACGGACACCTCAGACTGGTGACTACACTACAGGAATGGACACATTAAAGAGCTGGACCAAAGGTCAGAGGTCACTACAGTCGATTCATCCTGAGGGACACATGAACGCCTGAACCTCATGCTGAGAGACTTCAGTTTGGACCAGAGTGTGAATGTGGCTGAGGACAGTCTGGAAGTGGTTCAAGAGGGACAGGCAGAGGGGGGGCAGCTATAGTACAGTGGTTTTCCCCTACATGTACAGTTTCATGTGGTTTCCTGGTATCAGTCGGCTGAAGGAGATGATCTCTGGCCGGAGTCCAGGACTGGTTCTCAGGAGAGACTGATCTCTGGTCCAAAGGTTTCAGTTACACAGCTGCAGTAAAACTGGTCCAACAGAAACAAGACTTCCCCACAGTCAGACCTCAGTCCTCAGACTCTGACACTCTTCTTCTTCTCTCCTTTGATTATTGCTTTCTTTCTTTTTCTTCTTTTTCTTCTTATTCCTTCTGACTTTTATAATCTTCTCTGTCCCTTTATTTTTATTTTTTTTTTACCATTTTATCATTCTCTCTTCCTTTTACATGTGTCTTTCCTTTTCCTTTCTCCTTATTTCTTCCTTTCCTCTCGTCCTTGTGACCTCCCTCCTCCCCTCCCTGCATTTTTCCTCCAACACTGTTTTTCCTTTCCTTTATTTTTTTTCCTTCTCTCTACATTTTTACTTAATTTATATTTTTTCTTCTTCTACTCTTCTTTTTTTTCTCCTTCTTCTCCTTCTTCTTCTCATTTTTGCAGCCATGACACTTTATTTTCCTTCATCTCCTTCCTTTGTTGCTCCCATTTCTCTGCACTTTCCTACTCCAACCATCAGTCATTTCCTCCCTCCTCAGCAGAGTGTCCATCAGGTTTCAGTTTAATGTAAATACAGAGTCAGTGCTGATGAGTCTTTTGTTCTCTGATTACAGTGATAAACACAGTTGGTCTGAACAGTTCTTGATGCTGATCATTGTCGGTTTGACTCGTCATCAGTTCCTCCTCCTGTCACATGACCTCTGCTCACAGTTGGACGACTGTTTGTTCCTGCACAGTTTCCAAGTGATGAAGCAACAGTGGTCTTCACTGTTTTCACAGAAACCAGTTCCCTTTATAACAGAACAAACACCAGCAGCAGTTTGAAAACGTTGCTCAATATCTGGGCAGAAAGTACCAGAGTTCATGTGGTACCCTGCCAAGGAACAGAACCCCAGAGTTCATGTGGTACCCCACCAAGAGGTTCTTACATTCTGTGAAACATAACCTCTTATCTCATCAAGGAGACCAAGAATCTCAACAAAAACCCTTGGATGTCTTCAAGAAATCTCCTGATGGAACCTCATCAAGGGTGCCCAGCTTTTTTCAGGGACTCCTACCTTTTTTAGGACACTTGGACCAAAGAAACCACCATAGAACCTAATCAGTATCTCTAGATCCGCAGTAAGGATCTACAAAACCCCTACAATAACATGTTCATGCTGAAGAACAATCACAGGCTCCCCATGAACCATTAGAACTGTATCAAGGACCTCAACAGTTTGTACACCAAGACCCTGATCAAAAATCTTCTCAAGCACACATGGAATATCTTCAAGGAACCCCTTCATCTCACCAAGGACTCCTAACATCACCGACAGAACCTTTTCAAGGAACACTTTTCTAGAGCCCTTGAACCACATCAAAGACCTCTTCAAAGTCCCCCCCAGAACATCTAGAAGGTTCTGTAGAACCTTCATTAAGGATCTCTTCACAAATCACTAAAACATCAACAAGGACCCACTGAATCTCTTGGGAGGAACCTCCTCAAGAACCCATAGAACTTCTGGAGGATACATATAACATCCTTAAGAACCATTAAATCCTTCCAAAGGATTGTTCAGACCTTTTCAAGCATGTTCAGAAACTTTAATCATCCTAAACCTCAACATGGACACCTGATCCCCTTTGAGGATCGATAGAACCTCATCTAAGACTTGTAGAAGCTTCTTAAGCACTGACTGAATCTACTGAAGGACCTGTGGAGAGTCTTGAACCCTGTGTGACCTGCTTACATTCCCCGGTGTTCTCCAGAGTAAATGATGTTCCTCTGACAGCGTTGATTAAGATGGAACGCGATGTTGTGATGGTTTCCAGATGTATCTGTCTGCTGGATATAAGACATCCTGACCTCTCGACCACAGCAGAAGATAGGTTTCTCTCCTCCCACCTCTGGAGTTTTTTTAATAAAACAGTCTGACGGCTCACATGCTCATCCTCCTGCGCAGGCACATCTCAAACAAACCTCCTCCTCCTCCTTCTTCTTCTTCTAAAACAGTTGTTTTAAACCTTTAACACCAACCTGCTCACACACAGCTGCTTTAACTCTGAGGAAAAGAAAAGTGAAATCTCCTGGAATCAGCTCTGTTTATCATCAAGTAAAGAATATATGAAATATTCAACTTTCAGAATCACTCAACAGTCAACGTTTCTTTAACATACAACCACTTTTGATCTGTTTAAGTCTGCTCAGACCAGAGTCTGGTTCCTCCTGGTGTCTTTAAAGTCTGTCAGTCAGACTGCCTCATTACTTTTCCTGTCAGTGTCTCTGTCTTGTCTTTCGACCATAAAGACTTGATTAATGGAGAGCTGCTGAGATGCTTCTCCATCTCTGCAGAGACTTCCGAAGCTCCTCCCTGACCCAGGTTCTTCTTACCTGGTCCCTCAGGTTGTCCAGACACCAGCTCTCGAAGAGTCCTGGTTCCCCTTCACAGTTCTTGTTCCCACTGTTCCTCTGGGAACACTCAGACCTCTTTGTCCTGATCTCTGTCTCAGATGTTCTGTACATTACTCTGTATGTCTCCATGATGTAAATCTCTTCAATACATCAGATTTTCTGTGTCCAACCTACAGTTTTTGGTGATGCAGACCAAACCTGTGTCAAAACCTCCACCTGCGCGGAAAACCAGGTGTAAACACAACCCCATCTTTGTTGGAGAATATCCTGAAAACTACAGTTTAATTTTTCTAAGAAACGTCTTTCTTCATTTTCCCTTCAGTGATGTTTGTCAGTTTCATCTTCAGTGACTCGTCAGCTGTAGCCATCCAAAACAAAGACAGAGCTCAGAGAGTCGTTAGTCCACTGTAGATCCACTTCGGTCACAGACCACCAGGCTCTGTCCCTGAGGACAGACTGAATCACTGTGTCCAGGAACTCAGAGTCTCTGAGACGAAGCAGAGTGAGCTGCATGTTCTCAGAGCTCGGCTGAAAATAGAAAGAGTCTGAGCTTACACTGTCGTTAACCCTGAACTGGATCATTTACCTGTTAGATACTCTGACATCATCTCACTAGACTTTAATGAACATTCTTCTTTTTTTTATTATTTCTGTTGTACTATTTCTACTATTTGTTGCTTGTTTTAATATTTAATGCTTTTATTGTGAAGTACTCTAACTTTTGTTTTGAGAGGTACCACAGAAACAAACTTTTTTGTGTGTTTTACTTATGTTCTATTGATGAAGTAAATTAGAGTCTGATGGAGCAGAGTGAGACCTCCTGTCTGTACTAACCTGATCTCTGCTGTGTGCAGATGTTGACAGATATGTGTGTTTTTAACCACGTACATCTCTCAGCAATCGGCCTTCTCTGCATAGATCCCTGCTTATTTCTTCTTCTGCGGGGCCCCTCGGAGCCTCAGAGCTTTGGCCTCGTTTCGTAAGGCCTCTCGCCTCCTGCAGCGAGAACGGCCCACATGTTCAGACTCTAGTCTGCACCTTTAATCATCCACCGTCATTGTGGACTGTCCTCTCAGCTGCTGTTTCAGAGAGGCCCTGGCCGTCCTCCAGGGGCCTATCAACTGTGGACAGTCAGGTGGGGTCAGCATTCATCAGTCAGAATTAGCTGGACCGACTCTATGTCTGTCAGTCTCTCCACCTCCTGTGAGGGGTCAGGGTTGAGCAGGTGAGGAATGTGGGACAGTGTGTGGTCTGCAGGCTCCGCCCCCTAAGGACCTGAAGACACAGAGACAGAAACATCACTGGTGTCTCAGACGAGGACGTTTCTGTGTGGTCAGACATGTGGAGACTCTGAAACTGGTTCACAGGGTCTAAAGGTTCAAACACAAAACCAGCTTCTGGTTCGATCCAGGAAGTGATGAGGAGTGAGGTCACCGTCGAGATGTGGCTCATTTAAAGAGAAAATCTTCAAACAGCACTGAGTCTGCAGAGCCTCATCATGGAGCCCAATCGCCCCAGAAGCCAGACACCTCTCTCCTCTCTGAAACCTTTCACACACTGAACCTCATTCACTCTCCTGCTCCTGTAAACGATTCGTTAGCCTGGAGGAGCACGATTCATCTTCTGACTGTAAACAGGTGAGTCTTGAACCTTGAATCTTGAATCTTGAAACTTGAACCTGGAATCTTGAACCTTGAACATTGAATCTTGGTGGCTGAAGAGATGGACGTGCACTGTTCAATGTTTTGCCGTTAAAAAACAGTAAACAACTTGAAGCAGGGTTGTCATTATTTTACTGTAAAATTAACGGTACCATGCTGTTGCTGGTATTTACAGTTTGGAAATAAGAGCTTTCATGGTGCAGATTAGGTAATAGTTTGTTACACCTTGATTAGTGTCAGAAACGCTTCCTTCTCCTCCAGTAATCAGCTGTTTTAGGCAGCTCATATGTAACATGTGAGACAAAACTCAACAAACACAAGGTCAACATGATCAAAGCTGCTGTGAGCTCACAGTATCAGCTGAAGGATGTAAGCATCTCACCTTTGAATTATTCCAGTGTGCATGCAGTGTCATCTTGGGACTGAAGATTGAAGTTGTAGTGGGTAGAAAAGACTGCAGGGAGCGTGGTCAGCTGGCTGGGTGACCTCACAAAGGTCATGCCCCTCAGTGCTGATCATGAAGTGGTGAATACAGCTTCCTGGTGTTTCACCTGAAATTTGACAAAGAAAAAAACCTCATTGACATTGTCACACTGCAAATGATACGTGACATGGAAACTGAAATCCTTCTACCCATTCACAGATGAGTCCTGTTCTTTTTCCCACATATATTATAAGGTGGTCTGATATAGAACTGAACCGTGTTGAACAGCCACATTATGTTTGCTCTGTTCATAGTAATAATTAGCAAACAAGGTCCTGGTCAATTCAGTCCCGACAGTAAAGTAATGTTATCTAAATAAAATCAGCAGCGTCCTTTGGAGACGAGCACTTAGCAGATGCTAACACAAAGTGAAGTTAAGATGAAACTCATCCTGTAGTTTGGAGGATCAGGATCAGAGTCCAGCTCCTCTGTCTGGCACACGGTGAATTCGCCAGTGAAATGGCCGAATGAAAGTCACCACTCCAGTGTTACAAATGTTTTCAGATCACAACAGAAGGATGTTTTACCACTTAGCAACTGTACAGCTATACATCGAAGTAGCTAACGTTAGCTGACAAAGTACTCACTGTTTGCTTGTGTGTTTGTCAGCTCAGACTCTGATCTCAAATGACTTAATCTTAAACTTAATTCAAGTCCAATGCTCTTTACATTCTGAATACAGTTCATTTTAGCGAAATAACCCCTAAACATAAAGATAAGTCCGGAGGAGAGCTCTGGCTTAAAGACTAACATTACAGATAAGATTACTTGTTTTGTTTGATGGCATTCTACTAGATAATCAATACAACTTGATTGTGATGTAGTTTGCCTATGCTAACAAACAGTGCAAGAAGGGTGGAAAAAATCAAACTGCATTGTCCAGTCAAACATGTCTCACTCTCTGTTTTCCCAAAATGCATTGCAAAAGATATTGTAAATTACAGTTTTCTTTCCTCCAAGCAGTAATACTGTAAAATAGCATTGTAAACAATTTCACCAAGAAGAATTTGTAGTAATATACTGTTTTTAAAGATAACAGCATTATACTGTTGACATTTTCCCATAAATTTACAGCAATTTGTTACAGTGTGGATGGTGTGCAGTTCAGGTGCAGGACAAAAACAGTAAACAAAGGGAAGGAGAGAATCTCATGTGACATTTACAACTTCCCAACCTAATAACAAGACTGTAGTAATAACACAGTAATAACAAGTAATAACACAGTAACCACCCTGATTTCAAAAATAATTTTTGAAAATAATTTGTTTTATTTTGTTCAGAGATACAACTGGTGGATCATAATGTGACAGTGACACTGGTTGTTATCACACTCATCTTCATCACTCTTCCACACCTGTCTCAGGTTAGAATGAGTTCAACACAAATCAAGGTTCTGCTCTTTTATAAGTGTAGTTTGAGTGTGAGAGCAAGGAAACCTGAGAACACACACACACACACACACACTCACACACACACACACTCACACATACTCACTCACAGTCACACACAGTTGACACACCGCTCACAACACTGAAACACTGAGAGGCTGGCATGTGAAATCACAGTGTAATTCTGTGTGTGTGTCTGTGTGTGTGTGTGTGTGGTTGTGGTATTTATTTCTGGAGCCAGCGTTCACTCTATCTTTCTTCTCTGGAAACCCTCCAAGGACACGGCGTGCGGCGGCGAGCCAACGCCTCCACGCTCCCGCCAGCAGCTCTTTCAGACACCCGCGCACAAAAGAACAAACGGAACAGCGAGTACTGCAGAGGATCAGGTTGTAGGTGCCGGGACTTCTGGGAAGCCGGGGAGCTGCGGGGTACGTGACAGATCCCGGCGGGGGCTGTTTCTGAGGGACTCTGCGTCCTGGGAAAACATATGTGGACACGAACGTCTGTGCTGTGTGCAGAGAGTCAGAGGACACGTCTCAGGGTCTGAAGACACATCCTTTGAGAACAGACAGACTCAGTTCACTCAGAGACTGACAGAGACATATGTCTGAGAGGACATGAAGAAGAGCTCCACTGTAGAAACAGTCTGTAACCTGCTGGAGTTACACTGTCAATCTGGGGCTGTATCATGTGGTTGTACTTTAGTGAGTGGAGCCACATCCATTAACTATAGCAGCATCTCGGGGGGGGGGGGGTCTGTGAGCATGTCAGTGATGCATTCAGCGTCAACATGTGAACGACATTTCCTCATTATGTTAATAGGAAACATGATGTGTTTCAGATACAGATACAGAAGTGTGAGGGCTGCTGAACACTGGGTTTCATGAGAGTGGTCAAACATCTGTAATCAAACATCAAAACAGTCTCAACTGTTACCCCCCCTTCCAAAAATCCCCTGATTTCTTCCCGTAACGCAAAGTTCACACACACACACACACACACACACACACACACACAGTGTATTGGAGCACCTGACTGCAGACTCACAGGCAGGAGCTGAGGACATGGAGGGATCAGACATCAGAGAAC
Organism: Seriola aureovittata; assembly: GCF_021018895.1. Classification (NCBI taxonomy): domain Eukaryota; kingdom Metazoa; phylum Chordata; class Actinopteri; order Carangiformes; family Carangidae; genus Seriola; species Seriola aureovittata. The sequence goes on from NC_079364.1 coordinate 255,986, forward strand.
TGTCTTCTGCGTGTTATGATTGTAGTGATGGAGAATCACCTATACAAACAGGTAATACATCCGTCTGTGTCTCTGCAGGCTGTGACTCTGGTTTCGGGAAAGCGGCAGCAAAGCGTCTGGACGCTCTGGGTTTGGAGGTGTTCGCCACAGTGTTGGACCTTTCAGGAGACGGAGCCAAAGAGCTGCAGAGGACCTGCTCCCCCCGCCTCACCCTCCTCCAAGTGGACATCACCCAGCCACAGCAAGTCCAACAGGCGCTGCTGGACACCAAGGCCAAGTTGGGCCTCAGAGGTGAAGACAGACCCCCATGTTCTAAATCAGATGGCTGTGAGCTAAGCTAAGCTAACAGTTTCCCTCTACTTCCTGTCTTTTTGCTAAGCTAAGCTAAAAGTTTCCTTCTGCTTCCTGTCTTTTTGCTAAGCTAGGCTAACAATTTCCCCGCTGCTTCAAGACTTTGTGCTAAGCTAAGCTAACAGTTTCCTTCTGCTTCCTGTCTATTTGCTAAGATAGGCTAACAGTTTCCTTCTGCTTCCTGTCTTTTTGCTAAGCTAAGCTAACAGTTTCCGTCTACTTCCAGACTTTGTGCTAAGCTAAGCTAACAGTTTCTTTCTGCTTCCTGTCTTTTTATAGAATTGATTTTAAACTTTTAACGCTTGTTTTTAAAGCTCTTAACGGCCTTGCCCCATCATATTTATCTGAGCTTTTAACTGTCCGAAATCCTGGTAGACCTCTGAGGTCAAAAAATCAACTTTTGCTGGAAGTGCCCAGCTCAAAATACAAACACTGGGGTGACCAAGCCTTTTCTGTTGCTGCCCCCAGGCTCTGGAATAAGCTCCCTGCCGAGATGCGTCTTATTTCTGACCTGGGCCTCTTCAAATCTAGGCTAAAAACCTACCTATTTAGGATGGCATTTAATACCCAGTAGTATGACAACACTTTTATCTTATTTTATCTTAATCGATTTGTTGTATTTTATTGCTCTCATTGTTCTTTTAATATTTTTTTTAATTGTTTTCACTTATTTTTCTCTTTATTTATTACCTATTAACAGTTTCCCTCTGATTCCTGTCTTTATGCTAAGCTAAGCTAACAGTTTCCATCTGCTTCCAGACTTTGTGCTAAGCTAAGCTAACAGTTTCCCTCTGCTTCCTGTCTATTTGCTAAGATAGGCTAACAGTTTCCCTCTGCTTCCTGTCTTTTTGCTAAGCTAGGCTACCAGTTTCCCCATGCTCTCAGTCTAGAGTTTTCAGTCGGCCTCATGGTCATCCTTCTGGAGAACAGCTTGTTGTCTCCATGGAGTTTTTGTTGCAGATATAAAACATAAAGTGAAGCTCTGTGTTGTGACATCACAGTGTGACGACAGAGACAACAGAGGTCAGAGACGGTGTTGTTGTTGTGTGTTTTCTCAACAACAGCTCATGTAGCAGCTGCACAGACTGAACTCAGGTGTGTCCAGGTGAGCTCTGAGCCTCAGGAAGTGTTGGACTGCTCCTTTAACCTCTCTGTGTTTCTACTGGAGCTGCAGAGGAATGTGAGGAGGAGTCTGGACCTCAGTTCCTCTGGACTTCTAGGAAATCAGAGGTGGGGGGGGGGATCTCATGTTTCACTCTCTCTGATTGGCTCAGAGCTGCAGCTTTGTAATTAGACAGTTCACTGCTGGAGTCATGTAAGGATACACAGTGTGTGTGTGTGTGTGGGGGGGGGGGGGGGGGGTGGGGGGGGTGGATGTAATAAAAGAACCACAAGGAAAGGTCACTAACACACACTCCCATGTTGTCTCTGTGGGACATTGTGTGTGTGGTGGTTTTATGCATTTGCATGTGTGTGTGTGTGTGTGTGTGTGTGTTTGTGTGTGTGTGTGTGTGTGTGTGTGTGTGTGTGTGTGTGTGTGTGTGACCCAGACTGTGATAACAATTATAATGTTTTACAGTTTAATTAGAATCTAATGAACATAGATCCTCTTCCTCTTCCTCTCCTGTAGAAACCAGACAGGATGTTACCTGGGCGGGGCCTCAGGTGTTTGGCAGTCTGCCCGCCTGCTGTTCTGGTCCTGGTCTTTCATCAGAACAGACTCAAACAAAGACTTGTTAAACAAACAGAGGGATTCTGGGTCAGGGCTTCAGGGAAGGGCGAACAAGGCTTGTTTACACCAGCAGAGAGAGAGAGGCTGAGCTCTGAGTGTTGACAGTGTGTGGAGGAGGGGCTGTTAAACCAGTAACAGACCCCTCAGACCATCACAGACCATCACAGACCATCACAGACCATCACAGACCATCACAGATCATCACAGACCATCACAGACCCCTCAGACCATCACAGACCATCACAGACCATCACAGATCATCACAGACCATCACAGACCCCTCAGACCATCACAGACCATCACAGACCATCACAGACCATCACAGACCATCACAGACCATCACTGACCATCACAGACCCCTCAGACCATCACAGACCATCACAGACCATCAGACCATCACAGACCATCATAGATCATCACTGACCATCACAGACCCCTCAGACCATCACAGACCATCACTGACCATCATAGATCATCACTGACCATCACAGACCCCTCAGACCATCACAGACCCCTCAAACCATCACAGACCCCTCAGACCATCACAGACCATCATAGACCATCACAGACCATCACAGACCCCTCAGACCATCACAGACCATCACAGAACATCACAGACCATCACAGACCCCTCAGACCATCACAGAACATCACAGACCCCTCAGACCATCACAGAACATCACAGACCCCTCGGACCATCACAGACCATCATAGACCATCACAGAACATCACAGAACATCACAGACCATCACAGACTCCTCAGACCATCACAGACCATCATAGACCATCACAGACCATCACAGACCCCTCAGACCATCACAGACCATCATAGACCATCACAGACCATCACAGACCCCTCAGACCATCACAGACCATCACAGAACATCACAGAACATCACAGACCATCACAGACCATCACAGACCATCACAGACCATCACAGACTCCTCAGACCATCACAGACCATCATAGACCCCTCAGACCATCACAGACCCCTCAGACCATCACAGAACATCACAGACCCCTCGGACCATCATAGACCATCACAGACCATCACAGACCATCACAGACCATCACAGACCATCACAGACCATCACAGACTCCTCAGACCATCACAGACCATCACAGACCATCACAGATCTCAGAGATGGTTTAGTTGGTTCTTCTGACAGTGTTCTTTGTTTAAAGGTCACAGGTGATTTCACACAGTCAGACGTGATGTTGGGGGGGGGGGGGGGGGGTATATATCTATAATCAACATGTTCAGCTTCATGTTCAGACTCTGAACCAACAAGGTCGACTGTAAACACACCGTCTAATCTGTGTGTGTGTGTGTGTGTGTGTGTGTGTGTGTTTCAGGTCTGTGGGGTTTGGTAAACAACGCTGGAGTGTGCGTGAATTTCGGAGACGCTGAGTTGTCTCTCATGTCAAACTTCCGCGGCTGCATGGAGGTAAACTTCTTCGGCACTCTGAGCGTCACCAAAAGCTTCCTGCCTCTGCTGCGTCAGGCCAGAGGACGACTGGTCACCATCTCCAGCCCCGCCGGTACACACACACACACACACACACACACACACACACACACACACACACACACACTCTGATGTTGTAATAAATCTTAATTGAATGTTCCACTGAACCACAGATGAAGCTGCTGCCTTCAAAGAGCCAAACCAAACAAACAGAGCTGCTGCTGCTCCACTGAGTCCAGAACATCAGAGAGCAACCAATCAATCACTGAGTCCCCCCCCCACCCCCCCCACCCCCCCCCCCCACCCCCCCTGATATAAAAACCAACTCATTTATATTAAAGGTACAGTGGCCACAGTAAGAAGGTTCTGGGCTTGAGTCCTAGCTGAGTCAGACCCGAACCCACAGACCTGAACTTGAACTGACTCACAGAGGTGATTGGGCGGTCTGTGTATGATGTCATGACCGTGTTGTACCTGTGTGCAGGTGATCAGCCGTTTCCTTGTCTGGCGGCGTATGGAGCGTCTAAAGCCGCCCTCAACCTCTTTATCAACACCCTGAGACACGAGCTTGAGCCCTGGGGGGTTGGAGTCTCCACCATCCTGCCATCCTCCTACAAGACAGGTACCACCCACACTGCTGTCTGATTGGCTGTTGGCTGCCTGGTTCTGGTTCTGGTTGTCGGACCATGAAAAATGAGCCTCAGATTCATGAAACTATGAGGTGAAAAATAAAAACATACATTAAAGAATAAAATCAAGTGAAAGGATTCGTCATGTGAACACAAAGGTAAAATCTGCTGCGTCTGCTGGTGTTCATGTTCTGTCCTTCAGCGCTGCTCTCTGATTGGACGCAGCAGTGAGGCGTAAACATCACATTTTATCCTCCTGTTCACAGTCTAATCCTGCATCAGCAGCTTTAATCCTCCATCATCAGAGCTACTGATAAACTTTATCCAGACATTGATCTGACTTCAGTTCAACAGTCAAACGGACTGTGATCAGCTGCTTCTCTCCGACACAATGTCAGTTTATATTAATGTGATTCAGCATGTTTCTCCCTTTAAACCTGTGACACATTAAAGTGATGTAGAGACAGTCTGAGTCTAGTCTGTGTTACAGTACATGTAGGACTCAGTCCTGACTCCAGCTGCAAGTGTGAGGCTGGGAGGCTCGAATCAAAGACACTGTCCAGATGCATCATGGGAAATGTAGGATTCAGTGTTTGTGGACTACAAAAAATTCTGTTTTAAACAAGCATCAACCTGTGAGGCTGAAAGCTGCAGTTCCTCTAACGACCACTAGAGTCTGGCTCCAACAGTGAGTCAGTCCCCATAGACTCCCATGTTAAACTGTTCAACTTTACAGCAGAAATAAACATGTTTACAGCCTGGTACAAAGACTGTTTTGGTCTGTAGAGCTGATTTCCTCCTTCATGACACCTGTTTATAGAACTCACCTGTTTATATAACTCACCTGTTTACATTTTAATTAAGGACTGAAGTTATGGAGGATTGAGGGTGTGGCCTCTTTGAGTGACAGGTGGGGGAGTGTATGCTTGCCACCAAAGTCTCAGCTCCACACAGGCCCCTCCTCTTTGACCATATTTGGATTCGATGAGAGTTAGGGGGCGGGGTCAGGTACTGCCAAGATGGCGATGGTGGACAGCTCACTCTGAGCTTCAGGGTTACGTGACAGAGGCGTCGGCCATCTTTATTTATAGTACTAGTTTTAAATCTGTTTCATATCTTTATGAATTAAACATCTAATTTATTTTTTAAACAATGTTCATAGGGTTAGTAACATTGATGATATTGATAATATTGGTAATATTGATGATATTGATGATATTGATAATATTGATGATATTGATAACATTGATGATATTGGTATTGATGGAACAACCATGATGAGTTTGTGGGCACACACAACCTGAACCCCCCTGTGGTTTTCTTAGTGTACGCGTGGTTGCCATGGTAACGTGGCTCTCCTGTCTCCTCAGGTCAGAGCAGTAACCACACCTACTGGGAGCAGCAGCACAAGCAGCTGCTGCAGAGTCTGTCTCCGGGGCTGCTTGAGGAGTACGGTGAGGACTACGTAAACGAGACCAAGGAGCTGTTCCAGAGCCACGCCCAGCACGCCAACCCCGACCTCAGCCCCGTCATCGACGCCATCGAGCAGGCGCTGCTGTCCCCCCGGCCGCGGGCGCGGTACCTGGCAGGGCCGGGCGTGGGCCTCATGTACTTCATCCACAGCTACTGTCCATTCAGCCTCAGCAACCGCTTCCTCCAGAGACTGTTCGTGAAGAAGAAGCTGATGCCACGGGCTCTGAGGAAGCAGAGCAGCTTCGAGCTGAGCCTCGGCCTCCACAACAACAACAACAACAACAACAACGACGAAGAGAAGCTGAAGTTGCCATAGAAACGTGATGGTTTTCTGCTGCCGCAATAGAGGACCACTCCTGTAACACTCATAGAGCTGTAACTGTCTAACTGTTGAAGGGATCATAGTGATGTCTGTGTGACGCCCCCTGTGGGCGGGGACACTCCTGGGGATCATGGGCGGGGTCAGTGGGTGGGGTCTGGTAGAGGTAGGGATGCAGCCACAGGTTGATCAGAGAACACTTTACTGTACAAACACCGACAGTCGCACTGACGTCATGTGCCTTCATCACACACACACACACACACACACACCGTGGATCAGCTGATCCACCAACGCCACAGCAGCTCGTTTCTGACCTCTGACCTTTGACCTCTGTCACACACAGACAGGAAAATGATTCACAGCTTCAGCGTGAGCAGATTTTATGCCTGGGGTTAGGGTCATCTCAAACTCTGAGTCGACACATTCAGCCCTGAAACAAGCGTGCTCAGTGAAACGAGCTGCTGTGACATGACATTTCTACACCTCTGTGTCTCGTTTAGATGACATAATAATCTTCTTTACACGTTCTTAACTGTTTTTTTTCCTGCATCACAGGAAGTGGATGCTGATTTCAAAACAAAGTTTCACATTCAGTCTGACACGTCTTTGTTTTATACAGAACCAAAATATATCAACATTATTATCAGTATACATATAATATCAGACTTCCTGTTTGGACATGTCAGTTTCACAATAAAAGCACAGAAGTGCAGAATAATTCCAAATACTAAACAATAAATAAACTCGTGACCCTGATGATGAATGACATCTATATTATCTGTGTTATTATTACAACAAACAACAACAAGAACAGCTGAAACAAACTAGTTGATAATTCCAGTGAAACATAAGTCACATGTTTCTCTCCTCCGTCTTCCTTCCTTCTACAGTTTAGATAAAAGACATCTTCAGGTGTGGACAGTCACATCAGTCACTTGCCAATCATGTCTCAGTGGAAACTTTGTCGTCCTTTTTCTCTCAGGAGCTCCATCACTGAATATTAATATTAATTTATTATTATTATTATTATTATTATTATTATTGAATCAGATCTGAACTCTCACTTTTCACGATATCAAAACTAAGTTCATCTAAACAAACTTTTTAAATCGGAACCAGACTGATTTTTTTTTGTCTGGTTATTTCTGATTGGATTTTTTCACCATCACCGTGAACGTGAAGTTTCTCCGTCACGTTTCTCCACAGGACAAAACTGAAAATCACAAAGTCAATTTCTTATGAGTTTCTGGACATGAAACTGTTTCTAGTCTCATGTTGTTTTTTCTTCAGTTTTTATTATGAAATATAGAAAATCAATAAATGGGTAGCAGCAAAAACTTTACAACTAAATTCGGACACATTGACGGAACCGGCCTCATTGTTGTTGTTGTTGTTGTTATAGATACAAGTCTTAAACAACAGGATGTGAGTGTTAGTGAACAGATCTGTGCACATGCTCAGTGTGTTGTGTTTCTGACGTCTGTGGAAACTCCAAAAACTTTATTTTGTTTGTTTGTTTGTTTTTCAGCCCACTTTGTTTTTGTTTTTGAATCAAATTATTTATGACGTCTTCTCTTTTACCACTTCAACTGTGAATTTTGTATAAAAATTGTAAAACAAACAAAAACAGAAACATGATGTAAAAAGTTCACTTGGTTCAAACTTTGATAGAAATAAACTCGACTTTTTCAGATGCTGTCTCTGGTGTTTGTGGAGGACGGGGTGGGTGGGTGGTTGGGATCCTGGTCTTGGGACTCTGAGTCAACATCTGGTTCTTAAACTTATTGCTAATTTGTTGTTTGATGAGACGAACAGGAAACTTCAGTCAGACCAACATCACATCTGACAGTGATTCTGTTTAATGATCCATCTCTTCACTTTGTTAAAGTCTTTTGTAGTTTTAGTTTCACAACTAAAACAGAGTTCACTGTCAGAGACTGGAGCTGAAGACCTGATCCTAGAGTCCTCTTCAGGTCTGACACAGACCTTAAAGCTCCTCCAGTGTAAAGGTCTGTGTCCATGTGTAGTGTGATTATAGATTATAGATCAGCTCTAGCTTCTATATTAATACTGTGAAAGTATCAAAGCCTCAGTCCACAGAGAAATGCACACAGCCTGTATTCAGAAACTGAGCCTTAAAACCAGCCGTCAGGACTTCTGGAACTTTGTGATGTCACAATGAAGCAGTCACCAAGCCCCGCCCACCTGGACCCACCATCCAAACCTTGCAGGATTTGGTTTCTCTGAGTGTTTTTACCTGAAATCTGCTATATTTTTATCGGATCACTCAGAAGAGAGGCTCAGAGCCTCCTCTCTTCTGATTGGCTCACCGACCTGAAGCCTGGGAGAGCAGATGTAAAACTACACTGAAATGGTTTTTGTATCTTCTTATGGATAAACACTTCAAATAAAACACAGAAGAAAAAGAAAATATGGAGCTTTAAACATCAGTCACACTAAACACACAGCTCCTCAGGTGAGTTCACCTCCACCTGGAGGATCAGGGACGAGCAGGTGGCCATGAAACCACCACAGCTCTAATCCTCCACCTACAACACTGACCTTTAATCCCTTCAGAGCAGAGTTAACAACCATCCACACCTGTCCTCAGGTGACTCCAATGACTTTAACAACTGTCACAACAACCAGGAGCACTAACGAACCAGGTGATACACCTTGATAACGAGCCCACAGATGTTAAATACCAAAGTGTCCTCAGTCAGAAGTGGATTACAGGTGAAACGTCTTCACATCCAGTTTCCCTCCACTCAGTGTTTCCTTCTCTTCAACCGTCTCTGTCCTCAGAGACACTCAGCAGCTGCTGCCAGTTTGAAACTGACTTAACAATTCATCATCATCATCACCAGAGACCAGAGACCAGACAAGAGACAAGTCTGGTCTCTGGTCTCTGGTCTCTGGTCTGATCTCTTGTCTGGTCTCTTGGCTGGTCAGAGACCAGAGACCAGAGACCAGAGACCAGACCAGAGACCAGACCAGAAACCATCAGGTTCACCTCAGGACAAACTGACCGACCAGCAGCAGGAGCCTGCAGACCTGGTCCAGCAGAGAGCTGGAGGACACACAGTGTGAAGTGGTGTGTGAGCGTCGACTCTGGCAGAGCAGCAGCTGAGGAAATCCGGCTCATTTCCACCGGGACCAGGAGGACGAGTCCAAATGTTCCCCCTGATTAAAATATGTGGTGTGTGCAGCGGCCTGGACCCCCCACTCCCCCCCACTCCCCCCCACCCCACCCCGGCAGCTGCTCTCAGCCAACTGATGGAAATAACTCACATTGTTCAAAGCTCTGTGGGATACCAGCTGGCCATGTCACTGAGTCACTGAGTTTAATTCTCACTCTCACTCAACAAGAAGCACAAATCCCCACAGACCACTTTAATTTATTACACCACCACCACCCCTCCAAATGATACCTCTGCCCCCCAACCATCCCCAACCCCCAACCCCCAACCCCCCAGATGCTCTTTCTCTGCTCTCGCCTTATTTGACCTGTTTGTTTCTGTTTCTCAAACCTCCAAGAAACTCTGATGATATTAAAAGGTTTCTGACTTAAAGGACAAGACCCAACCGTGCGTGCGTGCGTGCGTGCGTGCGTGCGTGCGTGCGTGCGTGCGCGTGCGTGTGTGTGTGTGTCTACCAGAGAAGAAGCTTCATGATCTAGATTAAAGAGATCTGAGGGATGAACAGAGTGTCACAGTGTTTCCTGTTTCTCAGAAACACATGTTGAGATACTCAGGGCCTTTTTCTCAGGGGCCTTTTCTCAGGGGCCACACTGCGTTACATAACATCATGTTTCTGGAAGTCAGTGCATGGAGCTCTGCTCTGACTTCTGGCCCTGTGGCTGGACTGGACTCTGGAGAACTGGGGTCAGAACAAGAAGATTCAAACGTTGTTATGAAGTGAAACTAATGGTAGAAAAAGGTTGTGAGTGTCTGAAGCTGAAGATTTATGTGAGCATTAATGAGACGAGACAGTTTGATGAAGTCAGCAGAGCCGCTCTGTGGTTCACTCAGTTCATCTGTAACAAAGAGTCAAAGTCACTTCATCTCTCCATGTGCTGGCAGACTGAGCCTGGCTGCAGATGTCTACAGCTCCTGGCTCTGTGTGAATGTAGCACGGTTCAGTCTGAGCTCACCCCTGCTCTTAGTGAACTTATTACATCACATGAGCTCATAGAAATATCACACCTAGAAGAGCTGGTCCAGAGAACTGCAGATCTACAAGAGAAGTTCATTCTGACAGATCACCTGACCATGGTACAGTTACTGTCAAGTTATTAATGAAACATAATACATAGTAAAAAGACACAAAAAAAACAGTGACAGATTTGTGATGCAGTTAGTCAGCTTCTTAAAGTTTAATGAAGGAAATGAACCGAAGATATCAATCAGAGAAGTTCAGAAAACTCAGGTTCCACCGAGATTTGAACTCGGATCGCTGGATTCAGAGTCCAGAGTGCTAACCATTACACCATGGAACCATGTGACCACCACGGCTTCTCAAAGGTATTTATCATATATACCGACATGTTCCTCAGTGTTCCTGTTTGTGGGAGGCGAATATATAAATATATATATATTGTGTAAAACTATACAGAGTCTATGATATAAACTGTTTCATTATTAATTTCATTACAAACTGATTTTGTCTTAAAGTCTTATTAAAGTCTGACCGGAAAACACGTCACACATCACATTCACTTTTGCTTTGAGTTTAGTTCACGACGAGCTGGTTGACGTGTGGGAGACACAGAAGGAGTCCGTTAAACAGTCAGTTAACAGTCAGTTAAACAGTCATTAACAGTCCGTTAAACAGTCAGTTAAACAGTCAATAACAATAGTTAAACAGTCAGTTAACAGTCAGTTAAACAGTCAGTTAACAGTCAGTTAAACAGTCATTAACAGTCCGTTAAACAGTCAGTTAAACAGTCAATAACAATAGTTAAACAGTCATTAACAGTCCGTTAAACAGTCAGTTAACAGTCAGTTAAACAGTCATTGACAGTCCGTTAAACAGTCAGTTAAACAGTCAATAACAATAGTTAAACAGTCAGTTAACAGTCAGTTAAACAGTCAGTTAACAGTCAGTTAAACAGTCATTAACAGTCCGTTAAACAGTCAGTTAAACAGTCAATAACAGTAGTTAAACAGTCAGTTAACAGTCAGTTAAACAGTCAATAACAATAGTTAAACAGTCCGTTAAACAGTCAATAACAATAGTTAAACAGTCCGTTAAACAGTCATTAACAGTCCGTTAAACAGTCAGTTAAACAGTCAATAACAATAGTTAAACAGTCATTAACAGTCCGTTAAACAGTCAGTTAACAGTCAGTTAAACAGTCATTAACAGTCCGTTAAACAGTCAGTTAACAGTCAGTTAAACAGTCATTAACAGTCCGTTAAACAGTCAGTTAAACAGTCAATAACAATAGTTAAACAGTCAGTTAACAGTCAGTTAAACAGTCAATAACAATAGTTAAACAGTCAGTTAAACAGTCAAAAACAATAGTTAAACATTCATTAACAGTCCGTTAAACAGTCAGTTAACAGTCAGTTAAACAGTCATTAACAGTCCGTTAAACAGTCAGTTAACAGTCAGTTAAACAGTCATTAACAGTCCGTTAAACAGTCAGTTAAACAGTCAATAACAATAGTTAAACAGTCCGTTAAACAGTCAATAACAATAGTTAAACAGTCAGTTAAACAGTAGTTAAACATTCAATAACAGTCCGTTAAACAGTCAGTTAAACAGTCATTAACAGTCCGTTAAACAGTCAGTTAAACAGTCAATAACAATAATTAAACAGTCAGTTAACAGTCAGTTAAACAGTCAATAACAATAGTTAAACAGTCAGTTAAACAGTCAGTTAAACAGTCAATAACAATAGTTAAACAGTCCGTTAAACAGTCAATAACAGTAGTTAAACAGTCAGTTAAACAGTCAATAACAATAGTTAAACAGTCAGTTAACAGTCAGTTAAACAGTCATTAACAGTCCGTTAAACAGTCAGTTAAACAGTCAATAACAATAGTTAAACAGTCAGTTAAACAGTCAATAACAATAGTTAAACAGTCATTAACAGTCCGTTAAACAGTCAGTTAAACAGTCAGTTAAACAGTCATTAACAGTCCGTTAAACAGTCAGTTAAACAGTCAATAACAATAGTTAAACAGTCAGTTAACAGTCAGTTAAACAGTCATTAACAGTCCGTTAAACAGTCAGTTAACAGTCAGTTAAACAGTCATTAACAGTCCGTTAAACAGTCAGTTAAACAGTCAATAACAATAGTTAAACAGTCCGTTAAACAGTCAATAACAATAGTTAAACAGTCAGTTAACAGTCAGTTAAACAGTCATTAACAGTCCGTTAAACAGTCAGTTAAACAGTCAATAACAATAGTTAAACAGTCAGTTAAACAGTCATTAACAGTCCGTTAAACAGTCAGTTAACAGTCAGTTAAACAGCCATTAACAGTCCGTTAAACAGTCCGTTAAACAGTCAATAACAGTAGTTAAACAGTCAGTTAAACAGTAGTTAAACATTCAATAACAGTCAGTTAAACAGTCAGTTAAACAGTCATTAACAGTCCGTTAAACAGTCAGTTAAACAGTCAATAACAATAGTTAAACAGTTAGTTAACAGTCAGTTAAACAGTCATTAACAGTCCGTTAAACAGTCAGTTAAACAGTCAATAACAATAGTTAAACAGTTAGTTAACAGTCAGTTAAACAGTCAGTTAAACAGTCATTAACAGTCCGTTAAACAGTCAGTTAAACAGTCAATAACAATAGTTAAACAGTCCGTTAAACAGTCAATAACAGTAGTTAAACAGTCAGTTAAACAGTAGTTAAACATTCAATAACAGTCAGTTAAACAGTCAGTTAAACAGTCAGTTAACAGTCAGTTAAACAGTCAATAACAGTAGTCAAACAGTCAGTTAAACAGTCCGTTAAACAGTCAATAACAGTCAGTTAAACAGTCAGTTAAACAGTAGTTAAACATTCAATAACAGTAAGTTAAACAGTCAGTTAAACAGTCAATAACAGTAGTTAAACAGTCAGTTAAACAGTCAGTTAAAAAGTCAGTTAAACAGTCAATAACAGTAAGTTAAACAGTCAGTTAAACAGTAAGTTAAACAGTCAGTTAAACAGTCAGTTAAACATTCAATAACCGTAAGTTAAACAGTCAGTTAAACAGTCAGTTAAACATTCAATAACAGTCAGTTAAACAGTCATTAACAGTCCGTTAAACAGTCAGTTAACAGTCAGTTAAACAGTCATTAACAGTAGTTAAACAGTCAGTTAAACAGTCAGTTAAACAGTCAATAACAATAGTTAAACAGTCCGTTAAACAGTCAATAACAGTAGTTAAACAGTCCGTTAAACAGTCAGTTAACAGTCAGTTAAACAGTCATTAACAGTAGTTAAACAGTCAGTTAAACAGTCAGTTAAACAGTCAATAACAATAGTTAAACAGTCAGTTAAACAGTCAATAATAGTTAAACAGTCAGTTAACAGTCAGTTAAACAGTAGTTAAACATTCAATAACAGTCAGTTAAACAGTCAGTTAACAGTCAGTTAAACAGTCAGTTAAACAGTCCGTTAAACAGTCAATAACAGTCAGTTAAACAGTCAGTTAAACAGTAGTTAAACATTCAATAACAGTAAGTTAAACAGTCAGTTAAACATTCAATAACAGTCAGTTAAACAGCCAGTTAAACAGTCAGTTAAATATTCAACAACAGTAAGTTAAACAGTCAGTTAAACAGTCAATAACAGTAAGTTAAACAGTCAGTTAAACAGTCAGTTAAATATTCAACAACAGTAAGTTAAACAGTCAGTTAAACAGTTAGTTAAACAGTCAGTAACAGCCTGTTAAACAGTCAGTAACAGTCAGTTAAACAGTTAGTTAAACAGTCTGTAGCAGTCAGTTAAAAAGCCTGTTAAACAGTCATTTAAACAGTTAGTTAAACAGTCAGTAACAGTCAGTTAACAGTCAGTTAAACAGACTGGTTGTGATTTAATGATAACTGCTGTTTTCACTTCAGAAGCAGAAAAAGGTTTGAAGCTTCTTCAGAATAAAAGACAGACAATATAAATATAATGTTATAGATCATGTTCATTTATATAAATTACATTTAGCAAATAAAACAATATGATTCACTTCTGGATCTCCACATTAATGTTAATCTGTTAACACATTTATTCAAATATCACCTATAAATCATTCAGAGCTGATGTGTCTGATTCATTTCATTATTTTTATTTTGTATAGTTCAATTCTAAAATCAGTTTGTTTATTTTTGTCATTGATTTAATTATTCAATCATTTATTTTTTGACAGACTCCGCCCCTGGAAGCTGTTAAATCTGGAGCCGGTGCAGTCCCACCTCCTGCCACCAGAGGGCGGAGTCACAGAACAAACCGCTTACCAGGTGGAGCATCCCTCAGACACACACACACACACACACACACAAACACACACACACACACACACACACACACACACAACACAAAGACAGATTTCTCCCTCTCTCTCTCTCTCTGTCAGTTTGTAATGAGCTGCAGGTGGTCTCCTGCGATTGGACCATTTGAAATGATTGCTGCCTGCTGATTGGGTGAACAGTAGCCTCCTGAGCACAGGTGGTTGACAGGGGACTGGTTGAGTCCAGCAGCTCTCATGTTTCCTGTGTCTTTATATAAACACAGAGAGAGGAAAGTGTTTGAAATCAGATTAACTGAAACTGGAGTTGAGTCATCGACGTGTTCACCTGAGGAAACTGCAGGTGACAACAGGAAGCACATCTACCCGCTGAAGATATGGAAACACAACAAGACTTTGAGGGACAGGAGCAGACCTCACACCAGAAACCATCAGATCATCAGATCAGTCCAAGTGAATGTTTGTGATTGAGAGACTCACCTCTCTGACTCTGGCCTGTCAATCAAAGATCTCTCTATATTCAGACTCTGATGATTCACTGATACAGATCTATATAAATATATGTGTCTGTGCACTTCCTGTTTCCTGAAGCTTCGACTTTACTCCTCACCCTCTGATTGCGGTGACACCTCCCTCCGGGGGACACAGCAGGTGCGGTCCAGCAGGTGTGGTCCGGGGGGGCGGGGCGGGGGGGGGGGGCGTGCTGCGGCAGCAGGAACACAGTGTGGTCACCACAGTCGGCTGCTCTCAGTAATCAGGATGAATGTCCTGACGGTGTCTCAGTGCTGCAGAGAGCAGTCTCCACCTGACTGAGCTGAAACCTGAACCCAGACTGAGGTAAAGACGTCACCTGTTTCACCTGCGACTCAGACTCAGATACATTTACAGAAACATTCAATCACTGTGTCCTTCACACACACACACACACACACACTGACTGTTCATGTGTAGTGTGATTATAGATCAGCTCTAGCTTCTATATTAATACTGTGAAAGTATCAAAGCCTCAGTCCACAGAGAAATGCACACAGCCTGTATTCAGAAACTGAGCCTTAAAACCAGCCGTCAGGACTTCTGGAACTTTGTGATGTCACAACAAAGCAGTCACCAAGCCCCGCCCACCTGGACCCACCATCCAAACCTTGCAGGATTTGGTTTCTCTGAGTGTTTTTACCTGAAATCTGCTTTTTTTTTTATTGGATCACTCAGAAAACAGTCAGCCAATCAGAAGAGAGGCTCAGAGCCTCTCTTCTGATTGGCTCACCAACCTGTTGTTACTAGAGCTCAAATAAAAACACAGAATTCAAATAAAACACAGAAGAAGAAAATATGGAGCTTCAAATTCTATTATAGTATTTACATTAGTACTGGTAAAATAAATACTTTTTTAATAGATATTAAATTGTAAATCGTCTCGAATTTTAGTGAATTGATCTGATAAGAAAATGAATCATAGCTGAACTTTTTTTTTCATTTCATATTGTCTGATTGTCATTATTTTAACAGACAGTGGATCAGACAGAGGTGACTGAGAGAGAGGCCAGTGGTCAATGTTTAAAACAATATATTGATAATGTATTGATCATATTAACCTTCTCTGTGCGAACAGTTATGAACCGATCAGTTAGATTTGATGTTTTAGCTGCAGACTGTGGATCAGTGTTGACAGGTGTCCTGAGCTGACCCTGGGTCAGTTCACTGACATAAGAAGCTTCTGGAGCAACAGAAAAAAGTTTTATTTGACTCTCGAGAGAAAAGTTCAGTGTTGAGTGAGTCAGGTTTATCAAAGCCAGACTTTACAGGTGAGATGACAGAGCCCTTCCATCAGCTACAGGTTACTTTGATTGTCATTATGCACCAGAACGTTTCACCAGACGTAGAAAGAAACACAGCAAGAAGCAATTTACAACATGCACGGCATGAAGAAAGATTGCATAGCTCTTCACTGTTTTGCCCTTTAATGTGTGCTTGTTAAAAAGAATCCAGTCCTGGATCTGGACTTTCTGCAAAGCACTGAAGTCAGAAAAGCCCTGTTCAGGTTCGTCTGCAGCGCCGTCCTCCCAGCGTCTCCATGAGTCTCAGCAGAGACATCAGAGTCCAGAGGAGACATCAGACCAGCTGCAGAGAAGCTCTCTGGTAGAAATTAGCCCCGCCTTCAGTCACCTCAAACATCCAGGTTTATTAAAGAGTTTCATGTACGAACAAGTTTCCCTCCAAAACGTCTCCGCTGTCTGTCTGTGCTTCACTGAGTCCAGACCAGACTTTGAGTCAGAGAAGAGACTCTCCACAGGTGATAGAAAGGACAGGCACTAAGTCGACATGGGTCTGAGGTTCAGGTGGAGATGGAGTCTGAGGATCAGGAAACGGCGTCAAAGTGAGACGTCTGTCCTCTGCAGGATCTCAGTTGGGACTCATATTCGAACGTGGAAGTTACTGCAGAAAGAAAAGGGACATGAGGTCATCAGAGAGGAGCTGCTGTCAGTGACGACGACGACGATGACACTCACACTACCCACACTAATTGTCATGTGTTCAGGTTCAGGGGTCGTGTCCTTCAGAGGCGGTGCTTGTAGACCGACTGCGTCACAGCGGCGCAACTAGACTGTCTCATTTCAAATGCTCCTTTAAATGCAGCCCAGAAATGTGTCCTTTATTTCCTGGACCACGAAGGATGAAGATATCCCAAGATTCATTGCACTTATGAAAGTAATGGTAATGAAAGTCTGATGATTACACTGTTAAATGTGAGTGTTGTGTGTGTAGCAGCTAACGGGTCATCTGTTAAAACCAAGAGACTTAAAACAAAAAGTTTTAGTAACAAAAAGTAACATGTTGTCAAGGTTGCTAGGTGACAGAGCCGTGCTTTGCGATGCAACGGTAAGGCCGAGAACAGCTGGTGACACAGCGTGAACCCTCCGTAGACCACGTCCTCTGAAGGATTCAGACCTGAACCTGGACACAGCTTCTGTGACTCTACTGTGTTCTATCAGTGACAACTTCCTGTTGATACAATCACACACACTTCCTGTTTAATACAGAGTCAGTGCTCCAGTAAGAACTGAGCTGGTCCGATGGTGTTACTGTGTGCTTTTGTGTTGTTGTGTGTTGAACTGATGTTCAGTGGAGCATCACAATAAGACATTTTAACTGTAACCTGTGATGATGTCAGCAGCAGGTGCGTTCAGGAGTCACCTGTGTTTTAGAGCTGTGTTCAGTCACTCAGGCTAATGCTAGGCTAGCTGCTGTGTGTTGTGTTTCCACAGAAGCAATGTGACGTGTGTTACTGGTGATTAATGACTAAAGTAATCTGATTACTTTTGTAAGCTTGGCCATCACTGCTGTAGCACACTGACAGGTGTGTGTCACCTTCATGAAGGACAGTTTATTACAGGACTCTCAGTCTGAGTGCTCCCCACCCCACCCCCACAACCCCCCCAGGTCGGAACCCGTGAGTGAGAACCCGTGAGTGAGAACCTGTGAGTGAGAACCTGTGAGTGAGAACCTGTGAGTGAGAACCCGTGAGTGAGAACCCGTGAGTGAGAACCCGTGAGTGAGAACCTGTGAGTGAGAACCTGTGAGTGAGAACCTGTGAGTGAGAACCCGTGAGTGAGAACCTGTGAGTGAGAACCTGTGAGTGAGAACCCGTGAGTGAGAACCTGTGAGTGAGAACCTGTGAGTGAGAACCTGTGAGTGAGAACCCGTGAGTGAGAACCTGTGAGTGAGAACCTGTGAGTGAGAACCTGTGAGTGAGAACCTGTCGGTACCTCAGGAAGTCCGGAGCCTTGGAGATCATGTTCTCGAAGTCGGAGAAGGAGAGTTTGCTGTCTCCGTCCAGGTCGGCCTCCTCGATGGCTTTATCACAGACCAGAGTCACCTCCTCTGGACTCAGCTCTCCTTTGGTCAGCTTGTTCACCGTCTTCTCCAGGTCCTGCTTACAGATGAAGTTGTCCCTGTTGAAGTCTGGACCAGAACCACAACCAGAACATTACCCTGAGAACAGAACCAGCTGCCAGACTTCTCAGAGGGTCCAAGGACCTGCCAGATCTTACCGTAGATCTTGAAGGCGTAGATGGTCTTGAGCTCACGGGGTGAAGTTTCACAGAGAGCAGAAAACATGTCGACAAAGTCATTGAAGCTCAGGTTCCCCTGTCCGTCCTCGGAGAACGTCTCCACGATTCTGTCTCTGAAAGGGTTCTCCTGCAGAACATCAACACACACGACTCTCTGAGTTCTGTTCACTCAGTACACAGCTCAGTAAAGGCTGGGCACTGATCAGGCAACAAGATCAAAGGTCACCAAAGTCAAAGTTGCTACAAAATAAAAGCATTTTTTCTTCACCTCCTCAGTGTCAACGCAGCATTTTACCACAGAGCTATTGACTCTGAACGCAGCTCTGAGGTTCAACTGCTGAACCTGAAGGTGAGAGAGCAGCTGTCTCAGAACCAACACAGGAAGTGACATCACACTGTGATCTGATCCTGGTCTGATCCTGATCTGATCCTGATTAGGATCAGGATCTGTCAGGCCCAAACAGAACCAGAAACCAGTTTAATGCTGTGGTTCTGAGTGGAAACAGGGGGACACTGATGGAAACTAAACTGAGACACTTGGTTCTGTCGTTGTTCAGTTGTCAGTCTGTGTCGATGTCTGAGTTCAGTCTGAACCAGTTTTACTGGTCACATGGTACAAACAGTCACTCAAACCTCCACGACCTGACGCTGCCTGTGTTAAACAGCAGTCAGCTCCCAGGTCATCAGTCAGCAGCAGCTCTACCTTCAGCTCAGGCATGGTGACGATGAGCGTCAGAGGGACTCTGATGTCGGGGTTGTTGGTGTAGTCCAGAGGAACTAGATGAGGAGCCAGCTCACGATACCTGCCATGTAACCTGCAACAGAGGGGGGGGGGTTAATACAGCAGCTCTACTAGTGGTGGGTAACCATGGTAACATCTGTCTATCTGTCGGTCTGTCCTGTTCCTGAACTGGTTCATTTAAATCCAGTCTGGAGCCTCGTCCTTGTGTTTTACAGTCAATTTTTATCAGCTCAGAGTGAAATGTGACGGATGTGATGGAAACAGGCTGACACCAACATATTCATGTTCAGCTGTTCCTGAACACACCATGACGATAGGAAGACTCTGTAACAGCTGATCAGGTCAGAGCTGCTGTTCTCTCTGAGCCCTGTGACTTTAGCCCGTACCTGTTTTTCCTGTGGTCAGACTGTCTCACTAACAGCAGCTGTGATTGGCTGTTATCAGTGATCCCTTATCTGTGATCACTTCCTGTCTACAGTGTATCATGATGTTTTACTGTGATACTGAAGGAAACTTAGAAACAGGAGGATTCTGAATGAAGTTCTACAGACTCTTTTTCTGTGGAGCTTTATTCTGGAGGGACATCAGAGATGATGACATCATCAGGAAGTGATGTCACTGAATCAGATCAACATGTGGTTCAGGTCTGACTCTGTGGTTGGTTGTTGAACATCAGACAGGTGAAAACAGATGTGAAGTGTGTCTTCAGAGTTCAGGTGTTATCAGGTTTGTCTCAGTGTCTGACCTCAGCTGAGAATCACCTGAAGCAGCAGCAGAGTTCATTATAAACCACGGGTATTAATAACAATCATAAATCTAATGCAGTCAGAGAAGCAGAGAGGAGTCGAGCTACTGTACAAACTGAACAACCCACCACAGCAGACAGCAGAGTTTTAACTGTACACCAGACCAGAGACCCGGAAGGTCTGGACCAAGACCAGGAGGCACAGAGAGACAGGGATGAGGCTGAGAGGAGAACAGGATTCAAACAGTAGTTATCACAGAATCTAGAGTTGTTCACTTTTTCCCTGAGCTGTCACATCACCTGAGCATCTACAGGTGTAAGTGAACACATCACCACAGCTCTGATTCAGACTGTCCTCAGGTCAGTGGCAGAGAGAAGGTTAAAACCTCTGCAGCCTGTTAGTGACAGATGTCTATCAGTCAGCTGGGAACAGCTCCACGACTCAGTTCGGACTGAAGTTTCCTGTCAGAGACTCAGTCACATCAAACAGCTCCACAACACTGAGTCAGTTCAGACACATGAAGATCATCTGTAATGACATGATTTCATTTGTCACTTTGTTCGATCCTGTCCTCTGTGTGAAGTAGTTTTGTAGTTTTCTATCCTTCCTGTGATGTATTTCCCTACTTCCTGTGATGTAGTTTTGTAGTTCTCTGCACTTCCTTTGGTGTAATTATGTAGTTCTCTATCCTCCCTGTGATGTAGTTTTGTAGTTCTCTGCACTTCCTGTGATGTAGTTTTGTAGTTCTCTATCCTCCCTGTGATGTAGTTTTGTAGTTCTCTATCCTCCCTGTGATGTAGTTTTGTAGTTCTCTGCACTTCCTGTGATGTAGTTTTGTAGTTCTCTGCACTTCCTTTGGTGTAATTATGTAGTTCTCTATCCTCCCTGTGATGTAGTTTTGTAGTTCTCTGCACTTCCTGTGATGTAGTTTTGTAGTTCTCTGCACTTCCTTTGGTGTAATTATGTAGTTCTCTATCCTCCCTGTGATGTAGTTTTGTAGTTCTCTGCACTTCCTGTGATGTAGTTTTGTAGTTCTCTATCCTCCCTGTGATGTAGTTTTGTAGTTCTCTATCCTCCCTGTGATGTAGTTTTGTAGTTCTCTATCCTCCCTGTGATGTAGTTTTGTAGTTCTCTATCCTCCCTGTGATGTAGTTTTGTAGTTAACTCCACCTGTCCACTGGTGGTGTTGGAGGTGCTGATAACTCACCGCAGGATTTCTTTCCGGGTGAAGAAGGTGCAGTCCTGTAAACAAACAAACACACAGATAAACAAACAGGTGAACAGATGATGGTGCAGCTGCTGATGAGTCACAGAGCTGCTGATCCTCAGGGAGGATCTGCTTTCACACCATCAGTCAGCAGGACAGCAGCATCACATCCAGGAGAATGCAGACGGAGGCTGGAGCTCAGCCAATCAGCAACAGCAGAGACTCTGCCATGTCTGCTCTATTCTACTCTATTCTATTCTAGTCTATACTGTTCTGTTCTGATCTGTTCTGTTCTATTCTGCTCTGTTCTATTCTATTCTGTTCTATTCTGTTCTGCTCTACTCTGTTCTCATCCCTCTGACCAGTAAAAGAAAAGCACGTTCCCTCCATCAGGTTTATGTTTGTCTGATCTGATGATGTGTGCGGGATAAATCCGTGTTGGCGGTTTAAACGGTGCAGACTGTCACCTGATACGCCTCCAGCTGCTCCTCCGTGAAGGTTGTCTGCTTGTTGCCCATCCTGCTCGGCTGATTCTCCCATCACACAGCTGCATCACACTGGAGGTCTGTGCTGGTCTCAGATCTGTTCACATCTATCTAGGACGACATGTTCCGGTCCAGCTGCTGGTCTACACACGACCGAGACACTGCAATCCTGATCCGGGTTTGATTCTCCTCCTGGCCGCCGCGGAGCTCTGAGCTGCAGAGGAGAAGGTGATTTTGATGCCTCAGCGACGGGGAGGCGGTGCGGGGAGCAGCATGCTGCCTTCAGGTGCTGCTCGTAAAATACAGCTCTTACAGGATAAAGAGCCACAGTTCACTGCAGATCATGTATTAAAATACATCTGTGGCAAACTGCAAAAAGAAAGACATGAAATCAAGTATCAGAAAAATATCTAGAGTTTAATATTTCAATAGATCATTTTACAGCAGTTATTTAGTTTATTAGCTAAAATATCACAATAAAATAATATTTATAATATTCATGATCAAATAAAAACAGTCCAGAGGATAGTTCATTAACACATCAATAAAACTGTCATGTTGAGGTAAATACAGTGCACTTTCACTGTGACGGTCACATCAACATTGTACTGTAACACTGTACAAAAAATTTCAAATCTGGCAACCTGGACTATTGACACTCTGCTGACGTCACCCTGACGCCACGACGTCACTTACTTCCTCTCTGCACCAAAGATCGTCTCTCGCCGCTCTGATGAATCACCGTCTTTTAAATTGAAGTCAAACATTAAAAAGCATATTAATGTAAAATATGAATTTAACATAAACCATTTGTTAAAGTTTCAAATGAACAAATAAAATAAAATAAAAAATAAACAAATTATAAAGTGTAATAGTGACACAATGAGTGAATAAGATGCCAAATCATAAAAGTGAATTATGTATAAAATTATTTGTAATTTTATTGTTAATTTTGATCCATTTAAACAGTGGTGAAAATACACTAAAGTTACTTAATAAATTAAGATTTTTACATATAAGACACATGAATACTTTAGATTTGATGTCTTGTTCTAGATTAAAATAACAGTTTATAAAAGTAAAACGATTTGTCAGTGACTGATTTGAGTTAACAAACCAAACAACAAATTAATCAATGAAGAAAATAAACAGCAGATTAATTTACACCGAAAATAATGATCAGTTTCAGATATAATAGTTTAAAGACGCTCCACCAGCTACAGCAGTGAAATGCTGTTTATACATTGATACATGATGATAATGATGATGATAATCTAATGACACCACAGTCACAGGGGAAGGTACTTCTACTTTAATACTACACTTCCTGGTTGTGCTCACATGTATCCGGCTCCACCTGAGTTGGAGGATCGTGTCAGAGTGAGTGCTCCCTCACAGAGGATCTTTGTCCCGGAGTGCAGTATGGCCGGCAGCGTGTGGAGGTCAATGGTGAGAAAAAGATGCTTTAACCCCGTGAACGTGTGTTTGTGTGGCCGCGGACACGGTGTGTGACAGTGAGAGCTCCAGTGTCGCCGTGTGTGTGATGCCGTGTCGTTTCTATCACTGACTTTTATCCGCTAGCGTTAGCACGTTAGCACGTTAGCATGTTAGCTGCTCGTGTGTGTCCTTCAGCGTGATGTCAGTGAAGATAACGGAGCGAACTGCCGGTTTGTCACCGGGACAGTCACGACTTTATCCAGCGGTTAGTTTCCACCGTCACGGAGCTTCTGCCGGAGATCCCGCCGTGACACCGTCAGACCCGGAGCTGGAGAGTCCCGCTTCTCGGTCCTCGTCAGGCTGCGGAGTCGCGGCCACATTCCCTGATGGAGGCTCCAGAACCAGACTCCGTTAGAAAATCTCCTCATCTAATGTTTCTCTGCATCCTGGTTAAAATGTGTAGCCCGTAGAAAACAAGCGAACAGCTTCACACCCAGCTGAGTGACCTCTGGTCAGTTCGGCCTGCACCAAATCTTCAAATCAATAACAGTAAAATCTTCACACACCTTCACTAAACCAGGAAAAAGAAACAGGCTCGGTCCGGTGTGGTAATGAACGGAGGGCAAAACAGAAAACATGAAAACCAAACTAACAAACTATAAGAATAGTGTGTGATAAATGAAGTTTTATTGTGTTAAACTGATACATGCCAGATGAATATAAATACAAGAAAGATATTTTTTACCAGAATGCAATGTTAACATTTTTGTTAAACCTTCTCAGAGATTTGATGGTGGTCTGATTCAACTCTTTCAAAATAAATCAGAACCACAGAAGAGATTAAAATGTTCTGTTGTTCGTGTCGTTCAAAGTGAAGAAGCATCACATGAAGGTCACTGATGTTTCTGTGTCCGGCTCTGTCAGACTGAACTGGTTTATCAGACCTGATGTTCATCAGCAGTAAAGAACAGAGACACACTGAGACGTTCAGACGTCAACAAGTCTGAGTCTGAAGCTGCTGCTGAACCAGGCGAGGTTCATTACATCAGTCCTCATGATGGACGTGTCTCTGGGACTCTGTGTAGTTCACTGACCTGAGACTGGGGTTGAGTTTGTCACTCACTCACTGTGTGTGTGTGTGTGTGTGTGTGTGTGTGTGCACGTGTGCGCTCAGTGTTATGTGTTGTGTTGAAGTGACCTTCATGTTGTCTCCTCAGCTGGTGGTGGGGGGGGCAGTGAGGAGACCCGCTCTGTCTTCAGCTTCCTTCTCCAGAGGGGTGAGTAGTTCAGGGTCCTCCAACCCGACACCAACACACTCATGTGTTCACATGAACGTGAAGCATGGCGGCAGCTGAGCAGGTCACAGCGCTGACGGCAGGAACAGGAAGTGAGTCCCCGAGGTCGGACTGAAGACTAAGTCTGTTACAGAAGAAACTATGAATGGCAGAATTTCAATAATCAATCAATTAACTGAAGGTGACTGTAGTTGTTAGCTGCAGGTAGTTCTGAAATAATCTATCGATCAGTCAGTGGATAGAAAATTGATTAATTGTAATTAATAATTAAATGATGGGTTAATGGTGTGAGTCATTAAACTTCTCTCTTCAGTTTCTGCAGCGTCTCAGGGAAAATGTCTGAGTCCTGATTGGTTCAAATATCAGAGGAGGTCATGTGACCTGACATCACAGATCAGATTAAAAAGAGGAAGTCTGGAGGAAAGTTACCAGCTCAGCAGCAGCTCCATGTTTCTATGGCGATGCATCCAGATCTCCGATGCTCAGCTGATCAATGATAATGATCACTGATTGATCTGGAAACATTTCACCTATCTAAGCAACATGTAATGTATTTGTAATGATCAGTGGATTAATCAATCAGTTTATCAAGAGAAAAGTGATCAGAACTGTTTTGATTGTGTGGACCTGAACCCAGATCAGTTTCCCCTGGACACACACTGAACGTCGCCATGACGATTAAAACATAGAGATGAGCAGCTGATCCCAGATCAGGCTCTCTAATCAATCTGATCAGGTTTTTGGTAACGTCTCTTTCTCTCTCTCTCTCTCTCTCTCTCTCTCTCTCTCTCTCTGTGTCTCTGTTTCTCTCTCTCTCTGTCTGTGTGTGTCTCTCTCTCTCTGCCCCCACCACACACACACACACACACACACACACACACACAGATGCAGACAGTCACACTGATCCCTGGTGATGGGATTGGACCGGAGATCTCCACTGCTGTGATGAAGATCTTTGAAGCTGCCAAAGTGAGTGTGATCAGAGTCTGATGGAGGGGGCGGAGTCTCTTCACTCAGGTGTGACAGAGAATCAGCTGGTTGTGATTGTGTCCTCTAGGCTCCCATCAGATGGGAGGAGAGGAACGTGACAGCCATCAAAGGACCTGGAGGGAGGTGGATGATTCCTCCTGACGCTAAAGAGTCGATGGACCGGAGCAAGATCGGACTGAAAGGTGTGTGTTCTGTGTCGGACTCGGACTCAGGTGGACTCTGAATCCAGGTCTCATCAGCTGACTATCTGTCTCCTGCAGGACCCCTGAAGACGCCCATCGCCGCAGGTCACCCCTCCATGAACCTGCTGCTCAGGAAGACCTTTGACCTCTACGCCAACGTGCGCCCTTGCGTCTCCATCGAGGGCTACAAGACCCCGTACACCGACGTCAACCTGGTCACCATCCGAGAGAACACGGAGGGCGAGTACAGCGGGATCGAACACGTGGTGAGTGGACACGGGGGGAGCGGAGGGAAACTGCTAGCTTAGCTTAGCACAAAGACTAGCAGTAGAGGGAATCGGTTAGCCTAGCTTAGCGCAAAGACTGGAAGCAGAGGGAAACCTGTCTTGTTGCTGTTGTAGATCGTGGACGGCGTGGTTCAGAGCATCAAGCTGATCACTGAGGAGGCCAGCAGACGCATCGCTGAGTATGCCTTCGAATACGCCAGGAACAACCAGAGGACCAGCGTGACGGCCGTCCACAAGGCCAACATCATGTGAGCAGCAGAGTTCAGCTACAGCCACTATGGTGTTTTACAACATGGCGCCGGCTGAGCTCACAGTGAAGTTAGAAGAAGCTTCTCTGTATTTCAGTGATTGACACAAACCAGAAGCATCAGTTCACATCATGCTGGGAATTTATTTATTTGAAAAAGAAGCAGTGATAGTCTGAGCTGATCAATAAGTGTATGGATACACTGCTCATTAGTGATTAAAGCTGTTTAATATCTTCGTTGGTGTAGCTCCTCTGCTGCTGCCTGAGAACATGTTTAGACCTGAGTCTGTTTATTGATCATATCAGAGTGTCGATCAGATCTTCTGCAGGAAAACTGATCGATTAGATTAATTGACTTTTAGATGAAATAGTCGTTAGTGGCAGCACCAGGCAGTGATGTGATAATGCCCCCCCCCCCCCCCCCCCTCTCTCCAGGAGGATGTCTGACGGTCTGTTTCTGAGGAAATGTCGTGAGGTTGCAGAGAACTACAAAGACATCAAGTTCACTGAGATGTACCTGGACACTGTGTGTCTCAATGTGAGTCACTGTGATGTCATCGTGTGTGTGTGTGTGTGTGTGTGTGTGTGTGTGTGTGTGTGTGTGTGTGAGAGAGAAACTGATCATTAAATGTACAGATGTTCATCGTGCTGTTGATTTAAATTTGATTGAATAAATAAACAATAATTTATTAATAATAAATATTAGAAGTTTAAAGTCTGTGTCCTCCTGGTTCTGGTTCTTCAGATGGTTCAGGATCCGACCCAGTTTGACGTCCTGGTCATGCCCAACCTGTACGGCGACATCCTGAGGTCAGTGTGTCGTCGGTGTGTCCCAGGTTCAGAGGTCACCTTCAGGGGGCGGGGCTAACTGTGACGTGTGTGTTTCAGTGACCTGTGTGCTGGTCTGATTGGAGGACTTGGGGTCACGCCCAGCGGGAACATCGGAGCCAACGGAGTCGCCATCTTTGAATCGGTTTGTTTTACTTTCATTAAAGCTGATGTTTTGACATCTGTGTTAATTAGTTAACGAGAGTAACGACAGGTCAGGCTGAAGAGTAACGAACTCTGTCTTAATGAACCAACATGTGGAGCTCGTTAAGTTCCTCCACATTTGTTTCCAACAACATGAACCAGAGAAAAAGCTGCAGAATGTTCCAATCGATTGACTGATCGATACATTGATCACTTGTTCCAGCTCCCGTAGGTAACTGATGTTTCCTCATACAAATTAAAACTTTATAGAAACATCGTTAATAATCATGTTGAATATAAACAGGAGAGATGTCTGTCTGATGGAGGACGATCCAGACCTGGTCCCCGAGAGACCAGCTGTGAAAACTAGAGTGTGTGTGTGTGTGTGTGTGTGTCCTACAGGTCCATGGCACCGCCCCCGACATCGCCGGCCTGGACATGGCGAACCCCACCGCCCTGCTGCTTAGCGCCATCATGATGCTGCGTCACATGGGTCTCCACGACCACGGCAACAAGATCCAGGCGGCGTGCTTCGACACCATCAGAGACAAGAAGGTGGGACGGTCGTAACCATGACGACCACATGGGTCCATTCATTCTGTTTGATCAGTTCGTCTTTGTGACTCTTTCTGTTGGCGTAACCATGGAGACGGTTGTTGTTGTCTCAGGTGCTGACGAAGGATCTGGGGGGAAACTCCAAGTGTTCAGAGTTTACAGCCGAGATCTGCCGTCGCATCCAGGACCTGGACTGAGGCTGCAGAGAGGAGCTGATGTAGGAGCGCAAGACTCCGCCCACCTGGACCACTTCATCACAGAACCCCCCCCCCCCCCCCCCCCCCCCCCCCCCCGCAGGAGCTGCAGTTTTTCTCTCACCTGTATTTACCTGTATTTGAATCTGTCTTTGCTGTAAGGAGATGATGATGTTGAGGGGGCGGGGCTTCTGCAGCAGCTTACCTGTATCAGTTACATTCTCTGAAAACATGCGCACAACTTTGACATGACCAAGGTGGAAACATTTCAGAACATCATCTTTACATTCACATTATTAATAATAATAATAGTAATATCACACTCCTTGTGTTCTCTGGACAGTTTGGATATTTGATATTTTTTTAACGGTGGTCCAATGTAACCGTAACTCTTTATTTATTATTTCTACTTCCTGTTACTGTCTCCTGCTGCTCTCCAGTTTCACAGATCCAGATCTATGAGTTTATATAAAGGAAGATAGAGCCAGACTTTTGCCTCTGCCTCTGTCTGTCACTGCACACACACCTTCACAATAAGAAATTCACCATACATTCACAAGGTTGATGTTCTCTGACCTTTGACCTCTGGCTGTTCAGCCTCCAGTCAGAAGGTCTGCGGTTGAAAAGTCTAAATAACCTCCTCTGACCTCCATGGAAAACATCCTGAGGTCAAAGATGTGAAGGAAAGAATCTTTTTCTTTTTCACTTTTTTACTTTTTCTACACACACGCAGGATGAAACCTTTAACCACAGAAACAAACAGGATGAAATATTGAAACAAAACATAATACAAAAATACAAACAAAGTTGAGTCATTAAAATACTAATTAAATAGAAATAAAGAACTAAGAATAAATTATATTCAGCCTTAAGTTTATAGTTTCATGACATTTTATACATTTGTTAACTACGTTTGTTTAGGTCTTTACACAATGGGAGGATTCAGTGAAACAACATGAATGTATAGACTATAGTGTTTATGATGATGATGATGATGATGAAACTATATAGATTCATCAGCTTGTTCTTCATCACGACTCCTGACTGACTGAAAGAGAATGAATCTATATTTATGGATCTGAGCTTCAGTCCATCAGACAGAAACAGCTGCTCTGATGTTTCTATATTTATGTGGCTCTGCTGTGGTTTTAAATGTTGCTGCAGCAAGGCATTGTGGGACGGCATGTCTCCTTTCCTTTGGTGAAGGAAGCTCCAGTGTTTCCTAAAGGAGATGAGAGAGGAAGCAGAGAAGCTCCTCTCTTCATGAAGCTGCTCAGAGACTGAAGATCATTTCAGAGAAAACAGACTTCCGGACCTCAGCTGTGTCTGAAGGAGCAGAGTGATCGCTCTGTTTCACCCTGAGTTTTACCTCTCAGGCTTCACAGGCTGATCTACTTTAATGATGGAGGCTGTTAGAGGAAGAACCTGCTGATTAAAGGACTGACAGATCTCTGTTTAGAAACAGCTGGTTTCATTATTTACAGTTAATGTATTAAAACCTGAATTCAACTATGAGAGTGAGACAGTGAAGTGTGAGTGTGTGTTCACTTCATCCAACGAGCAGAGGAAAAACCTGAACCACATCATGATTTACTGTGACCCCATTCGTCTTTAAACCAGCACCAGTTCTTCCGGTTCTTGGCAGGTAGGGCGTCCCAGTGCCTTGGAGAGGTTGCTAGGTTACCAGGTGCAGGTCCAGATTCAGGTTAATGAACACAAGTGTACATAGAGTATGTGTGTGTGTGTGTGTTTCTTTGTGTGACAGATAAATATATTGATTCATGTACATATCAGAAAGATAAACAGTTTTTAAAAAATGAGCTTTTATTAGAAATGAGGGTAAAAAGGTGAATTAACATGAGGCCAACAGCACAAAACACCTTAAGTCTTCTCAAGGTTTCCTTAAAATGTTCACTTAAGTAATGAAGGTTTTCTCCTTATCTTAGTCTTAAACACTTAAAGTGATTCACAGAAGACCTTAGAGACCAACGTTCACCTGCTGAAGGAGGATGAGACAAGAGCTTCTTTAATGTTACCTGCCTCCCAAAACTGAAAACAGGTATCACAAGAGCTAACCAACGCTCTCCATGGAAACAGTAGAATTTTTCTGCTGTAAAATCTCTTTCACTGCTGCAAAATGTCTTAACTTTTTTCCTTAACTGAGGAAGCATTTTAAGAGATTCTGTGAAACACCCTCAAGTTGAGGAGAAATTAAACCTTAAATGTCAGACTTAAGTAGAAATCTTAACGTGTTTTGTGAGACGGACCCTGGTCCTGAACAGGGACTGACTGAGGCCAGGTCTGTACATCAGGACCGGAGTCTGAGTCCTGTAAACCACAACCAGGTGAGTCCTGCTCATTAACATGTACCTGTTCTCAGGAGTAGAGACAGAATCCAGGAAACAGCTCAGCTCCTGACGTCATCATCATTCCGTTAATAACGGAAGGGATCAGCTGATCGTTTCAGTTTGTTTAAATTGCTGTATCCACCAGAGTTATTTTCCCGCCCCGCAACCCTGTGAATCCTCACTGTGTAGACGGGACCAGTCCGGGACCGGGTCCTCCAAACTGGCAGCCCACACACACGCACACACCCGGAGGTCGACGTCACAGAACCACGCCCCCTATCTCCCGGCCGCACCAAGCTGTCCCGAGACACACCGGAAATTTAGCGGACTCACTTTCAGAATAAAAGCTCAGTATTTAGTCCAACTCCAGGTGATTTAATCATAATGGTCTTAGCTCACCAGAGACAGGAGACAGGAAGTGTGTTTGACCTGATACAGCGGACACTCACTGACATGAATGTGACACACCTGTCGGCTTACACAGCACATCCTCCAACACGAGCCGACAGGTGAATCAGCACCTGTCTGAACAGTACAACCTGTTCTATGCATTTTACTTTGATTTACCACAATGCATTCATTGTCATTGGTAACAGATAAACGGTAAATAGGCTTTAGGCTGTTTTAGTCTTATCGACCACTCAAAGCGCTTTACAATGGAAGCCACTTTCAGCCATTCACACACACACTCACACACTTATGGGACAGCCATTGGGGTAAGTATCTTCCCCAAGGACACTTCAACATGGAGCCAGGGATCGATCCACCGACCTTCTGATTGGTGGATGACCCGCTCTCCCTCCTGAGCCACAGCTGCTCCCATAACACCAGATCATTACATCATAATTCCTGGTCATAATCATCACATGTAATAATTAAAACCTTCTGAAATAATAAATGACGACTAAAGATTAAGAAGTAAGAACACAAGCGGATGATTTAAGTCATAATATGATCAACAAAAGCTGAACATTAATCAATCATTATCCATTAACAAACATGCACTGGAATCAATGTAAAGCTAAATAATAAAGGGCAGACCTTCAATGAACAAACACAGGTAGGAAAACAGAATACTATATATGCAATGCAGCATCTGAATTATTTTGCCATTGTTTTGTTTTGTTTTCTTATTTATTCATTTATTTAGTTTGTTTTTTTTCTTTCTCTAACATATTAATAAAGTTGTCAAGCCTGATTAATATTATAATGTTATGTGTTTATATGGTATATTATGTGGGTTGTTGCATGTAATCTAGTGTGTTGGTTTATGTTTATTGTTTGGTATTCTGGTTATTGATGTCATGTTTTATACAATAACAAACACAGGTAGGATAATAGAGTCAGAGATCATATAATAAAACCCCAAAGAAGAACCTTCAGACAAATGAAACATATTATTATGTTCAGTTAATAGATGGATTGATTTACTTGTTATTTTCGGAGAAAGCGTTAAAAATCTTTATCATTGGAGGTGATGAATAAGTTTGTGTAAAACAGACACACAGTGACGCAGCGAGAGCTGAATTCTGCTTTGTTGATTGTTGTGCTTTATTGTGAAAAGCCCCTTCCGGATGTGTGCTCCGATGTATTCCGGTTAGCTTGAAGCTGAACCGTTTCCTGCTCCAGTCGGACCCGTTTCAGTAGAAACCAGTACGGAACCAGTGCTCCCACCAAATCCAGTGAGCCCAGCAGAGTGTCGGCGGGTCGTGGAGAGGCTGAGGAGGCCGGAGGGTCCGTTATATTACCGGTAGCACCGGGACAAACGGCGGGAAAATGGCGAAGACGTACGACTATCTGTTCAAACTGCTGCTGATCGGTGACAGCGGCGTCGGTAAAACCTGCCTCCTGTTCCGGTTCAGTGAAGACGCCTTCAACACCACCTTCATCTCCACCATCGGTGAGTCCTCTCCTCACGGCGACGGCGGGGGAGCCGTTAACGGGACTGGGGGGCGGGGGCTCTAACGGTTGCCAACAGGAAAGTGAAAGCGTTTGTGGAGGAGGGGGGCAGCTGTGACAGTGACCTTTGACCTTACTGGTCAGTATAAGTCCAACATCAGGTCTAACCTGTGTTGTCAGTTGGTCAATGATCAGCTGATCAGTGGTTGTGATGGTAGTGTTAGATGTTATGACTGTGATGGTGGTGATGGGTGTGTTGGTTGTGCTGGTTGTCATGGTTATGTTGGTTGTGATGGTTGTCATGGTTATGTTGGTTGTGATGGTTGTGTTGGTTGTCATGGTTGTCATGGTTATGTTGGTTGTGCTGGTTGTCATGGTTATGTTGGTTGTGATGGTTGTCATGGTTATGTTGGTTGTGATGGTTGTGTTGGTTGTGATGGTTGTCATGGTTATGTTGGTTGTGATGATTGTGTTGGTTGTGATTTTTGCGATGGTTGTTATGGTTTGTTTTGGTCTTGATTGGTTGTTATGGTTGAGATGGTTTTGATGGTTGTCATGGTTATGTTGGTTGTGATGGTTTTTCTAGTTGTGTTGGTTGTTATGTTGTGATGGTGCGATTGTTGTGATGATTGTGTTGATTGTTATGGTTGTGATGGTTGTGTTGGTTGTGATGGTTGTGCTGGTGTTGATGGTTGTGTTGGTTGTTATGGTTGTGATGGTTTTTATGGTTGTGTTGGTTATGTTGTGATGGTACGATTGTTGTGATGGTTGTGTTGGTTGTTATGTTGTGATGGTTGTGAAAGTTGTGGTGGTTGTGATGGTTGGCATGTTGTTATGGTTGTGATGGTTTTTATGGTGTGGTTGGTTGTTATGTTGTGATGGTTACGATTGTTGTGATGTTTGTGATGGTTGTTATGTTGCAATGGTTGTTATGGTTGTGTTGGTTGTGATTTTTGTGATGGTTGTGTTGGTGTTGATGGTTGTTATGGTTGTGTGTGTGTTGATGGTTGTGATGGTTGTTTACGATTGTGATGGTTGTGTTGGTTGTGATGGTTGTGTTGGTTGTTAAGGTTGTGATGGTTGTGTTGGTGTTGATGGTTGTGATGGTTGTTTACGATTGTGATGGTTGTGTTGGTTGTACGGTTGTTATGGTTGCGATGGTTATGGTTGGCATGTTGTGGTTGTCATGGTTGTTGTGGTTGTCATGGTTGTTATGGTTTTGTTGGTTGTCGTGATGGTTGTTATGGTTGTGTTGGTGTTTATGGTTTTCATGTTGTGATGTTGTGTTGGTTGTTATGTTGCGATGGTTGTTTTGGTTGTGTTGGTTGTACGGTTGTTACTGTTGCGATAGTTGTTATGTTTGTATGGTTTTGCTGGTTGTCATGTTGTTATGGTTGCGATGGTTATCGTTGGCCTGTTGTTGTGGTTGTCATGGTTGTTGTGGTTGTGAAGGTTCTTATGGTTTTGTAGGTTATTATGTTGTGTTGGTTGTACGGTAGTTATGGTTTGCGATGGTTGCGTTGGTTGTGATGATTGGTATGTTGTTTTGGTTGTTATTGTTGTGATGGTTAAGGTTGGCAGGTTGTGGTTGTCATGGTTGTTGTGGTTGTGGAGGTTGTTATGGTTTTATAGGTTGTCATGTTGTTAAGTTGTGTTGGTTGTGCGGTTGTTATGGTTTGCGATGGTTGTTATGGTTGTGTTGGTTGTGATGGTTGGCATTTTGTGGTTGTCATGGTTGTTATGGTTGTGATGGTTGTTAGGGTTTTGTTGGTTGTCATGTTGTGATGGATGTGATGTTGTGATGGTTGTTAAAGTTGTGTGTGTGTTGATGGTTGTTATGGTTGTGTTGGTTGTCATGTTGCGATGGTTGTGATAGTACAACATTACTAGCTGTTGACCTGATAGTTCGAGCTGACAGTGAAGCGTCAGAGCGCCCTCTGCTCGATCACTAGGCTTTGACATGATGAATTAGATCTGTGTCACTGACGGTTTGAAGAATCGTTCTCTCTCTGAACTAATAAACAGTCAAACATGTTTGTCGTCCATGGTGACGTCTTCACACGTCTTATTGTGTCCAACAGAAATTACACTCTCACATTTAAGAAACTGGAGCATCTCAATTTTTGCTTAAAAATGACTGAAACTATTTTATTACCAAAGCAGCTGCTGATTCATATTCTGTCGATTGACTCGTCCATTAATTCGGCTAATTGTTGCAGCTGTAGTGAGGAATGTAGAAATGTCCTCACTACGATGGTTTGACCTGACATGGTCCTCAGAAAGATAGACATAGAGGTTCACACACACACTCTGTGTTTCCGGCGTCACGAGCGAGCAAGTGTGTCGCTCTTCTGTCTCTGGTGGAAACAGGAAGTGGAACTGTCTTCTTCTGTCTGCAGTGACACAGAGTGGCCCTGTGTATGTGTGTGTGTGTGTGTCTGTGTGTGTGTGTGTGTGGGGGGGGTAATATTACTATTACTATCTTTGTGAGGACCAGTGTCAGTTTGGTGTTTGGGATCAGGTCAGGATCAGGTTCAGGTTTGGGTGCAGAGGAATACATTATGTCAGTGAGGGTCCTCACATGAACAGACAGACGTGTGGTGTGTCTGGTATGTTGTGTGACTCTGGTTCAGGTTTGGATTCAGGTTTACAGTGAATCTGTTTCTGCTGCAGACGCTGAGGTTAAAGCTGATATTTGTGTCTGGAGGTAAAACTGATTGTACCTCTGTTAGTTAGTCCTAGTGTTTCCACTGTTTCCTGCACATTCATGTTCCCATGGTTACTGTTCTTATCTGCCTGTTACAGTCTGTTTTACACAGTGTAGTTGTGTAACCTCTTAAGACCAACATGGGTCCAGTGAAGTGGTTTCATCAGCTGTTTCTCTCGTTAGTGAAGCTGGTGGCGCTGGAGGAAGTGGAGCTGATGTTTTACATAAACATGAGTTTAGTGCTGTACAGAGAGCTGAGGTCCTGACGTCACTTCCTGTCTGGCCTCTGCTCCACTAGGTTCAGTACAACCTCTTGTTCAGCATGTCTGACTATGAAGAGAAATACGCTCAGGGTTGAACTGACATGTTAACAGCTCTGCATTTAAAAATCTGATCAATAAATGATCCAACATTGATTATTAAAATCCTCAGATTGAGCTTTACATCATCTCAAACATAAATCTGAGCTAAATGTGTGTGTCATGGTTTCTGGTTCAGTCAGCTGATGGTGTGTAAAATATCTGTGTTATTACTGTGTTATTACACTGAGCACAAAAAGTTCAGTTATCGTAACTTCATGAAACTCTCCAACGCTCTGACGTCACTGTTCCAGCTTTCTGATCTCCACTGATCTGTGGGGATCTTTATCCAAAAACATCAAGGGCTGATGGGAAATGATGTTCATTACAATGGTGGCAGCACTCACAATCTGCAGACCTCATCAGACCTGTGTCCTGTGTTACCTGTGGAAGGTTAGGTAGAGACATGGAGTCTGAGCTGGTTTAGCTATCAGTGACTCCTCTCACCTGCTCCACCTCAGTGACATCATCAGGACACACATTCTGGTTTGTCATGTTTCCCCAGTCTCTGCTGGTTTTCTCCCAGTTCAGCTGCATGAATGTGAAATGAGCTCCCACAATCCTCTGCTGCTGTGGTCAGACAGAGGATGCACTGTCACCGGTCTGCCAGGGGTCTCGTGACAGTCAGCTGACCTCTGAGTGTGTGTGTGTGTGTGTGTGTGTGTGTGTGTGTGTGTGTGTGTTGAGGACATGTGAAATGCATGTAGAGTATGTCAGTGATGTGTATTTCTTACAGACTGATCTGAATACAAAGACACATTGAACAGAGTGAAAGTGTGACTGTGTCCTGTCACGCTGTCACAGTTACTGTAACTGTACAGGGTTTTACTTCACAATCAGACTCCCCTTATAAAGTGTTAATGAATGGTTCATAACTAGTTTATTCATGAGCTTGTTAACTCTTTATAAATCATTCATAAGCTGTTACAACACATTAGATAAAAACAGCAACAGTGACCTGTTGCTTGCCAAATTGTGAGCCCACAGCATTTTTACCTGCTGCTTCTTCACATATTTGTATATGTTTTAATTTATATATATTATAATTCATGCTATCAGATGATTCTGACCCAGTATCCGTGTTTCCATTTACCTGCTGAGTTTGAAACTGAACTAAAAAAGAGTCAGAGCTCTCTGTCTCTGAATCTGAATCTCTGACAAGTCTGTTCTTGTGTCTGACAAAGAGCGCAGGGTCATGCCGGTGAACTGGTATTTTCCTGTGGTGAGCTGAGGTCATTTCCTGGATGGTGCCGGTTTGTGGGGGGAGAGGTGCAGTCAAGGGTGTGGTGATAACAATCGAGCCCTGCGCTGCCATCTTGGTGCCATGACGGAGTGCGTCTCACACGGTCTGCTGCTGTCTGACAGGATGGGGGGGCACTGAATGTGAATCGGCCATTAGGTCACAGCTATCTTCGACCCCCCCACCCCCGTTTCATCATATCAGTTAACATCAGTCAAAATCAGTTAGCATGAGCAAGAATCAGTTAGCATCAATGAAATCAGTTAGCATCGGTCAACATAACATAAGCTGGCATCAGTTAGCGTCAGTGAACATCAGTTAGCATCACATCAGTTAGCTTCATTAGCTTCAGCTCCTGTGTTTTAATGTAATCTGAGCTCTCTGTACTCCACTGGTTAAACATGTTGCTCCAGGACACTGTGGCAGGTAGTTCTGCTGTTTAGAGAATCAAACCAACACCCAGCTAAATGACCTGAAACAGGACAGGAGGCGCATTGTGAGGAGGGGGGGCCGCAGCTCAGAGCAGGAAAGGCAGGAGGAAACGGAGCTGTCAGGCTTCGTATCCGCAGCTTCTTGGAAACAGATTTTTCTCTTCAGAGCAGGAAGGAACGTTTGGTCACATTTGTTTGTTAAAAATATCTTCATTTCCTTTTTAACCACCAGAGACACGCCCCGGCAGCTGATTTAACTCCGAGCAGGGAAACTAACGCACCTCACACATCAGTGTTTGTTTTATACACCTCTCTTTGTCAGGCGGGTGGGGTTAAGAGTTAGTTTCCCCCTTGTCATCAGAGAATCAGAGACTGTCATGTCAGCGCGTTGTTTTCCTGTTGGAAACTGCTCTGAAAATACAAAGTGAAGCTGTGGATCTAACCATGGACCAACCAGGAAACAGTACCTGGAGGGGGAGTGGTCTAAACCTCAGAGCCAGATCTCATGTTTCTCTTCTCTTTCAGGAATCGACTTTAAAATCAGGACGATAGAGCTGGATGGCAAGAAGATCAAACTGCAGATCTGGTGAGTCAGATCCTGGTCCAGAACTAACCGACCCCACTGAACTCTGACCCAGTCAAGTGTCCAATGAGAGAGGAGAAATAATATATTGTTATATTCTGGTTTAATCACTGCACAGTGAAATAATCCAATAGAAAGAGAGATGCTGATCGGCTGTGAGGACAGTGTGTGTGTGTGTGTGCGTGCGTGCGTGTGTGTGTGCCGAGTCAGTCGACACTTTAACCTTGTTGCTTCCTGTTCCTGCAGGGACACGGCGGGGCAGGAGAGGTTCAGGACCATTACGACAGCCTATTACAGAGGAGCCATGGTAAGACACGCCTCCTCCTTATGTGGATTAATCAGCCGCTGAAAATAGTCCCAGACAAAGTCAAAGTTTCCTCCTGATGGTTACAGTGATCAGCTGATTGACTCTTTAAGATGAAACTTCATATTCATGAGGACTTTTTAAAGACTTTAGCAGGAACCAATGAGCTAAGAGACACGGACAGGAGGGGAGGAGTCTAGAGACAGACTAACACACTGATGTTTGAGCCTAAACAATGGGAGCTGAATGTAACTGACTGGTCAAGCACTTCCTGTGCTGATGTCACAGTTGATGTCACTTCCTGTGGTCTGTGTTTCAGGGCATCATGCTGGTGTATGACATCACCAACGAGAAGTCCTTCGACAACATCAGGAACTGGATAAGAAACATCGAGGAGGTACGACACGTCACAACATGGCTGCTAAGGGGGAGTGGGTGGGCCTCAGGTCTGTGAGCCAATGGGAAGAGAGATTTGAAGTGGTGTTGATGTCAGATGAAGTGACGGTGGATCAGACTGAGACCAGGAGCCTGTGGGTCCAGTCTCTGAACTGGTTCAGACGTTCAGACATTTACATCAGGTTATTATGAACTATGACTCACCTGTAACAGCTGACTGACCTTTGACCTGGTCAAAGCCTCTGATGCTCACACACCTGAAGGTCCAGACCTGAGGTCTGGAGTTTGCACCCTCCCTCAGTTACTGTTCATATGATCCAGGTGAGTGCTGCCACCATGTGGTTTAAATCCACCTGCACAGTCTGGACCTTCTTCTTCTCCTCATGTTGAAAGGTCATGTTTCCTCTCCTCTGTGAGGGGGAGGAGGAGGAGGAGACTGCTCTTCATCATCAGTCTGAGTGGAACGTGGTGGGGGGCGCCCTGTGTGTTTTATATGTTCTCAAAGTTAATTAAACTGACCTCGTGGAGCAGCTGATCACAGCTGGTTTGATTCCCTGATATGAGTGTGTGTCAGTAACAGCCTCCGTGTGTCTGTGTGTGTGTGTGTGTGTGTGTGTGTGTGTGTGTGTGTGTGTGTTTCAGCATGCATCCTCAGACGTGGAGAGGATGGTCCTGGGAAACAAATGTGACATGAACGACAAGAGACAAGTGTCCAAGGAGAGAGGAGAGAAGGTCAGATGTGTTTCCTAGTTTCCTACAGATGTTTCAGCTTCATCACCAGCTGCTGATGATCCGATGGTGGAGGATCTTCCTCCTAATGTCTCTGCATCATCAGGACAGTGAGGAGAAACCACTGAGCAGCTTCACGACAATGATCATCTTTATCTGTGAAACAGTGACACAGTGACACAAATCAAAACTACACAAAAACAAGTTGTAAATAAATCACTGTAGCTTCTTTAACAAGCTGCGGTTTTTTAAGTGATTTAAAATAAAATACAATATTGTTTTTCTATGATTCTAGCATCAGTGTAATGAAGCGTTTGTATTTTATTCAGGTGTTTGAATTCACTGAAACAAAGGTTCCTGTCAGGTTTTCATCAGTTTCTGTGTTGATTGTAAAACGTGAAAATGCTTCATAGTCTCAAATGTGTCAATGGGAAACAAACAGCTTGTCTGATTGATCATTAAATTGAAAAAACTGATGAGACCATGGTAAACATTAACTCTGACTGTTGTGGTTGTTGTTGTTTGTTGTTCAGTTGGCGATCGACTATGGGATTAAGTTTTTGGAAACCAGTGCAAAGTCCAGCATCAATGTGGAGGAGGTGAGTCCTGGTCCTGGTCCTGGTCCTGGTTCTGATGGGTCACCGTGATAACACACAGATTTAATAATTTCACTGTTGATGGTTTTTTCTCTCTTCAGGCCTTTTTCACACTGGCCAGAGACATCATGACCAGACTCAACAGAAAAATGGTGAGTTCACATCTGTAACATCTGTGACAGTCACAGTCTGGATGTTAGGAAGTCGTTCAGTGTGAGCACAGATGATTGGACAAATTTCCCCTGAGGTGGACAGTATGTTCTATCAATCAATATGCACACACACACACACACATACATACATATAAATGTTACATATTTATATACACATACATATATATTCATAAACACATAAATACATACACATGCATGCATAATATGAGAATATGTATGTGTGCACTTCATTAGATATGTATACAAGTATGAAAATGTGTGTATTTATGTAAGTATCTATGAATATGAGTGTGAGAATGTATGTATATGTGTGCATGAATATTTGACTCACTATAACATGACATTGTTTGACATTTTATGCCTTACTCCACTGTTTTGTGGAGGCTCCCGACCCCCCGGGGGTCGCCAGGGGGGTTGCAGAAACTTTGAAGGAAAAAGGGGGGGAAATGTGACAATAACATTTTTATATTTATTATTAATGAAAATTAAGAAACGATATTAAGAAATTATATGCTTGTTTTTTTATGTTTGCCATCATAATGTACACGTTTGTTTTTTTTGTAAATGTGCAACAGGGGGGTCCCCACCACAGACTAATGCTAATGATAATTTGGGGGTCCTTGGCATGGCAAAGTTTGGGAACCCCTGCCTTGCTCTACTAAGACGTTTATTGACATTTTTATGCAAACGACTGTTGTTGACACTTGGAGCACAAAAGGGAACCAGTGACATCATCATCCTTGTGAACGCCCACAAGAGCTTAAATACCTGGGTCTCCACAACAGAAAGTAGGACCAGTCCCAGCCTGGTCAGATGCGTACACGAACTGATGAAGCCTCTTGGATGAGAGGTGAAACGTCTTCCCAGACAAATAACCTAGTCCAGTTTTTTTCGATTTAAAAACTCCTTCAGGATGCCTTACTATACCGTTTTTTTCGGACTTTTTGTGCCTTTATTGATAATGCAGTAGAGAAAGACAGGAAATGGGGAGGCAGAGAGAGGGGGAATGACATGCAGGTAAGGGCTTGTCTAATGCGGGACTCGAACCAGGGCCATCTGCAGTGAGGACTGTAGGGGTTAGGGTTTGGGTTTGGGTTTTATACCTTAATCTAGTATGACTTTTTATACCTTAGTATACTGTAACTTTTTATGCCTTACTATACTATGACTTTTTATGTCTTTTTATGACTTACTATACTATGTCGTTTCTATGACTTTTCATGCCTTACTATACGATTACTTTTTTATGACTTTTCATGCCTTACAATAATATGACGTTTTTATGACTTTTTATTCCTTACTATACTATGACGTTTTTATTACTTTTTATACCTTACTATAATGTGACTTTTTATGCCTTACTATACAATGACTTTTTATGCCTTACTATACTATGTCGTTTCTATTACTTTTTATGTCTTATTATACTATGACTTTTTATGACTTTTCATGCCTTACAATAATATGACGTTTTTATGACTTTTTATGCCTTACTATAC
The DNA here is from genome assembly GCF_021018895.1 of Seriola aureovittata. Classification (NCBI taxonomy): domain Eukaryota; kingdom Metazoa; phylum Chordata; class Actinopteri; order Carangiformes; family Carangidae; genus Seriola; species Seriola aureovittata. The sequence continues at coordinate 297,096 of NC_079364.1, forward strand.
TATGACTTTTTATGCCTTACTATACTATGACTTTTCATGCCTTACTATACTATGACGTTTTTATGACTTTTCATGCCTTACTATACTATGACTTTTTATGCCTTACTATACTATGACTTTTCATGCCTTACTATACTATGTCGTTTTTATGACTTTTCATGCCTTACTATACTATGTCGTTTTTATGACTTTTCATGCCTTACAATAATATGACGTTTTTATGACTTTTTATGCCTTACTATACTATGACTTTTTATGCCTTACTATACTATGACTTTTCATGCCTTACTATACTATGACGTTTTTATGACTTTTCATGCCTTACTATACTATGACTTTTTATGCCTTACTATACTATGACTTTTCATGCCTTACTATACTATGACGTTTTTATGACTTTTTATGCCTTACTATACTATGACTTTTTATGCCTTACTATACTATGACTTTTCATGCCTTACTATACTATGTCGTTTTTATGACTTTTCTATACTATGTCGTTTTTATGACTTTTTATGCCTTACTATACTATGACTTTTTATGCTTTTCTATACTATGACGTTTTTATGACTTTTCTATACTATGTCGTTTTTATGACTTTTCTATACTATGTCGTTTTTATGACTTTTTATGCCTTACTATACTATGACTTTTTATGCTTTTCTGTACTATGACGTTTTTATGACTTTTCATGCCTTACAATAATATGACGTTTTTATGACTTTTTATGCCTTACTATACTATGACGTTTTTATGACTTTTTATGTCCTACTACACTATGACGTTTTATGCCTTATTATACAATTACTTTTTATGCCTTGCTATACTATGACTTTTTTCTCACTTTTTATGTCTTATTATACTATGACTTTTTATGACTTTTCATGCCTTACAATAATATGACGTTTTTATGACTTTTTATGCCTTACTATACTATGACTTTTTATGCCTTACTATACTATGTCGTTTTTATGCTTTTCTATACTATGTCGTTTTTATGACTTTTTATGCCTTACTATACTATGAAGTTTTTATGACTTTTCATGCCTTACAATAATATGACGTTTTTATGACTTTTTATGCCTTACTATACTATGACTTTTTATGCCTTACTATACTATGACGTTTTTATGACTTTTCATGCCTTACAATACTATGATGTTTTTATGACTTTTTATGCCTTACTATACTATGACTTTTCATGCCTTACTATACTATGATGTTTTTATGACTTTTTATGCCTTACTATACTATGACGTTTTTATGACTTTTCATGCCTTACAATACTATGATGTTTTTATGACTTTTTATGCCTTACTATACTATGTTGTTTTTATGACTTTTTATGCCTTACTATACTATGACTTTTCATGCCTTACTATACTATGACGTTTTTATGACTTTTCATGCCTTACAATAATATGACGTTTTTATGACTTTTTATGCCTTACTATACTATGTCGTTTTTATGCTTTTCTATACTATGTCGTTTTTATCACTTTTTATGCCTTACTATACTATGACTTTTCATTCCTGACGTTTTTATGACTTTTTATGCCTTACTATACTATGTCGTTTTTATGACTTATTATGCCTTACTATACTATGACTTTTTATGCCTTACTATACTATGACGTTTTTATGACTTTTCTATACTATGTCGTTTTTATGACTTTTCTATACTATGTCGATTTTATGACTTTTTGTGCCTTACTATACTATGACTTTTTATGCTTTTCTGTACTATGACGTTTTTATGACTTTTCATGCCTTACAATAATATGACGTTTTTATGACTTTTTATGCCTTACTATACTATGACGTTTTTATGACTTTTTATGTCCTACTACACTATGACGTTTTATGCCTTATTATACAATTACTTTTTATGCCTTGCTATACTATGACTTTTTTCTCACTTTTTATGTTTTATTATACTATGACTTTTTATGACTTTTCATGCCTTACAATAATATGACGTTTTTATGACTTTTTATGCCTTACTATACTATGACTTTTTATGCCTTACTATACTATGTCGTTTTTATGCTTTTCTATACTATGTCGTTTTTATGACTTTTTATGCCTTTTTATACTATGACTTTTCATGCCTTACTATACTATGACTTTTCATGCCTTACTGTACTATGACGTTTTAATGACTTTTCATGCCTTACAATAATATGACGTTTTTATGACTTTTTATGCCTACTATACTATGACTTTTCATGCCTTACTATACTATGACTTTTTATGTCTTTTTATGACTTTTCATGCCTTACAATAATATGACGTTTTTATGACTTTTTGTGCCTTACTATACTATGACTTTTCATTCCTGACGTTTTTATGACTTTTTATGCCTTACTATACTATGACTTTTCATGCCTCACTATACTATGTCGTTTTTATGACTTTTCATGGCTTACAATACTATGTCGTTTTTATGACTTTTCATGCCTTACTATACTATGACTTTTCATGCTTTTCTATACTATGTCGTTTTTATGACTTTTTATGCCTTACTATCCTGTGACGTTTTTATGACTTTTTATGCCTTACTATACTATGACCTTTTATGCCTTACTATACTATGTCGTTTTTATGACTTATTATGCCTTACTATACTATGACTTTTCATGCCTTACTATCCTATGACGTTTTTATGACTTTTCATGCCTTACAATAATATGACGTTTTTATGACTTTTCATGCCTTACAATAATATGACGATTTTATGACTTTTTATGCCTTACAATAATATCACGTTTTTATGACTTTTTATGCCTTACTATACTATGACTTTTCATGCTTTTTTATACTATGAAGTTTTTACGACTTTTTATGTCTTACTATGCTATGACGTTTTTATGACTTTTCATGCCTTACTATACTATGGCTTTTTTATGACTTTTTATGCGTTTCTATACTATGACTTTTCATGCTTTTCTATAATATGTCGTTTTTTATGACTTTTTATGCCTTACTATATTATGACTTTTTATGCCTTACTATAATATGACGTTTTTATGCTTTACTACACTATGTCGTTTCTATGACTTTTTATGCCTTACCATACTATGACTTTTTATGCCTTACTATAATATGACTTTTCATGCTTTTTTATACTATGTCGTTTTTATGACTTTTTATGCCTTACTATCCTGTGACGTTTTTATGACTTTTTATGCCTTGCTATATTATGACTTTTTATGCCTTACTATACTATGACTTTTCATGCCTTACTATACTATGACGTTTTTATGACTTTTTATGCCTTAGTATACTAAGAATTTTCATGCCTTACTATACTATGACGTTTTTATGACTTATTATGCCTTACTATACTATGACTTTTCATGCCTTACTATACTACGACGTTTTTATGACTTTTCATGCCTTACAGTAATATGACGTTTTTATGACTTTTCATGCCTTACTATACTATGACTTTTCATGCCTTACTATACTGACGTTTTTATGACTTTTCATGCCTTACAATAATATGACGTTTTTATGACTTTTTATGCCTTACTATACTATGACTTTTTATGCCTTACTATACTATGTCGTTTTTATGCTTTTCTATACTATGTCGTTTTTATGACTTTTTATGCCTTACTATACTATGACTTTTCATGCCTTACTATACAATGACTTTTTTATGACTTTTTATGCCTTATTATACTATGACTTTTTATGACTTTTCATGCCTTACAATAATATGACGTTTTTATGACTTTTCATGCCTTACAAAAATATGACGTTTTTATGACTTTTTATGCCTTACTATACTATGACTTTTCATGCCTTACTATACTATGACGTTTTTATGACTTTTCATGCCTTACAATAATATGACGTTTTTATGACTTTTCATGCCTTACTATACTATGACTTTTTATGACTTTTCATGGCTTACAATAATATCACGTTTTTATGACTTTTAATGCCTTAGTATACTATGACGTTTTTATGACTTTTTATGCCTTACTATACTATGACTTTTTATGCTTTTCTATACTATGTCGTTTTTATGCTTTTCTATACTATGTGGTTTTTATGACTTTTTATGCCTTACTATACTATGACTTTTCATGCCTTACTATACTATGACGTTTTTATGACTTTTCATGCCTTACAATAATATGACGTTTTTATGACGTTTTTATGCCTTACTATACTATGTCGTTTTTATGCTTTTCTATACTATGACGTTTTTATGACTTTTTATGCCTTACTCTACTGTGACGTTTTTATGACTTTTCATGCCTTCCAATAATATGACGTTTTTATGACTTTTCATGCCTTACAATAATATGACGTTTTTATGACTTTTTATGCCTTACTATACTATGACTTTTTATGCCTTACTATACTATGACGTTTTTATGACTTTTTATGCCTTACAATACTATGTCGTTTTTATGCTTTTCTATACTATGAAGTTTTTATGACTTTTTATGCCTTACTATACTATGACTTTTCATGCCTTACTATACTATGACGTTTTTATGACTTTTCATGCCTTACAATAATATGACGTTTTTATGACTTTTCATGCCTTACAATACTATATCGTTTTTATGACTTTTTATGCCTTACTATACTATGACTTTTTACGCCTTACTATACTATGACGTTTTTATGACTTTTCATGCCTTACAATAATATGACGTTTTTATGACTTTTTATGCCTTACTATACTATGACTTTTTATGCCTTACTATACTATGTCGTTTTTATGCTTTTCTATACTATGAAGTTTTTATGACTTTTTATGCCTTACTATACTATGAGTTTTCATATCTTACTATACAATGACTTTTTTATGACTTATTATGCCTTATTATACTATGACTTTTTTATGACTTTTTATGCCTTACTATACTATGACTTTTTATGCCTTACTATACTATGACGTTTTTATGACTTTTCATGCCTTACAATAATATGACGTTTTTATGACTTTTTATGCCTTACTATACTATGTCGTTTTTATGCTTTTCTATACTATGTGGTTTTTATGACTTTTTATGCCTTACTATACTATGACTTTTCATGCCTTTTCATGCCTTACAATAATATCACGTTTTTATGACTTTTAATGCCTTAGTATACTATGACGTTTTTATGACTTTTTATGCCTTACTATACTATGACTTTTTATGCTTTTCTATACTATGTCATTTTTATGACTTTTTATAACTTACTATACTATGACTTTTCATGCCTTACAATACTATGACGTTTTTATGACTTTTCATGCCTTACAATAATATGACGTTTTTATGCCTTACTATACTATGTCGTTTTTATGACTTTTTATGCCTTACTCTACTGTGACGTTTTTATGACTTTTTATGCCTTACTATACTATGACTTTTCTATCTTTTCTATACTATGTCGTTTTTATGACTTTTTATGCCTTACTATCCTGTGACGTTTTTATGACTTTTTATGCCTTGCTATATTATGACTTTTTATGCCTTACTATACTATGACTTTTCATGCCTTACTATACTATGACGTTTTTATGACTTTTTATGCCTTAGTATACTAAGAATTTTCATGCCTTACTATACTATGACGTTTTTATGACTTTCTATACTATGTCGTTTTATCACTTTTTATGCCTTACTATACTATGACTTTTCATTCCTGACGTTTTTATCACTTTTTATGCCTTACTATACTATGTCGTTTTTATAACTTATTATGCCTTACTATACTATGACTTTTCATGCCTTACTATACTATGACGTTTTTATGACTTTTTATGCCTTACTCTACTGTGACGTTTTTATGCTTTTCTATACTATGACGTTTTTATGACTTTTTATGCCTTACTCTACTGTGACGTTTTTATGACTTTTCATGCCTTCCAATAATATGACGTTTTTATGACTTTTTTATGACTTTTCATGCCTTACAATAATATGACGTTTTTATGACTTTTTATGCCTTACTATACTATGACTTTTTATGCCTTACTATACTATGTCGTTTTTATGCTTTTCTATACTATGAAGTTTTTATGACTTTTTATGCCTTACTATACTATGACTTTTCATGCCTTACTATACTATGACGTTTTTATGACTTTTCATGCCTTACAATAATATGACGTTTTTATGACTTTTCATGCCTTACAATACTATATCGTTTTTATGACTTTTTATGCCTTACTATACTATGACTTTTTACGCCTTACTATACTATGACGTTTTTATGACTTTTCATGCCTTACAATAATATGACGTTTTTATGACTTTTTATGCCTTACTATACTATGACTTTTTATGCCTTACTATACTATGTCGTTTTTATGCTTTTCTATACTATGAAGTTTTTATGACTTTTTGTGCCTTACTATACTATGAGTTTTCATATCTTACTATACAATGACTTTTTTATGACTTATTATGCCTTATTATACTATGACTTTTTTATAACTTTTTATGCCTTACTATACTATGACTTTTTATGCCTTACTATACTATGACGTTTTTATGACTTTTCATGCCTTACAATAATATGACGTTTTTATGACTTTTTATGCCTTACTATACTATGACTTTTCATGCCTTTTCATGCTTACAATAATATCACGTTTTTATGACTTTTAATGCCTTAGTATACTATGACGTTTTTATGACTTTTTATGCCTTACTATACTATGACTTTTTATGCTTTTCTATACTATGTCATTTTTATGACTTTTTATAACTTACTATACTATGACTTTTCATGCCTTACAATACTATGACGTTTTTATGACTTTTTTATGACTTTTCATGCCTTACAATAATATGACGTTTTTATGCCTTACTATACTATGTCGTTTTTATGACTTTTTATGCCTTACTCTACTGTGACGTTTTTATGACTTTTTATGCCTTACTATACTATGACTTTTCTATCTTTTCTATACTATGTCGTTTTTATGACTTTTTATGCCTTACTATCCTGTGACGTTTTTATGACTTTTTATGCCTTGCTATATTATGACTTTTTATGCCTTACTATACTATGACTTTTCATGCCTTACTATACTATGACGTTTTTATGACTTTTTATGCCTTAGTATACTAAGAATTTTCATGCCTTACTATACTATGACGTTTTTATGACTTTCTATACTATGTCGTTTTATCACTTTTTATGCCTTACTATACTATGACTTTTCATGCCTTTTCATGCCTTACAATAATATCACGTTTTTATGACTTTTAATGCCTTAGTATACTATGACGTTTTTATGACTTTTTATGCCTTACTATACTATGACTTTTTATGCCTTACTATACTATGTCGTTTTTATGCTTTTCTATACTATGAAGTTTTTATGACTTTTTATGCCTTACTATACTATGACTTTTCATGCCTTACTATACTATGACGTTTTTATGACTTTTCATGCCTTACAATAATATGACGTTTTTATGACTTTTCATGCCTTACAATACTATATCGTTTTTATGACTTTTTATGCCTTACTATACTATGACTTTTTACGCCTTACTATACTATGACGTTTTTATGACTTTTCATGCCTTACAATAATATGACGTTTTTATGACTTTTTATGCCTTACTATACTATGACTTTTTATGCCTTACTATACTATGTCGTTTTTATGCTTTTCTATACTATGAAGTTTTTATGACTTTTTATGCCTTACTATACTATGAGTTTTCATATCTTACTATACAATGACTTTTTTATGACTTATTATGCCTTATTATACTATGACTTTTTTATGACTTTTTATGCCTTACTATACTATGACTTTTTATGCCTTACTATACTATGACGTTTTTATGACTTTTCATGCCTTACAATAATATGACGTTTTTATGACTTTTTATGCCTTACTATACTATGACTTTTCATGCCTTTTCATGCCTTACAATAATATCACGTTTTTATGACTTTTAATGCCTTAGTATACTATGACGTTTTTATGACTTTTTATGCCTTACTATACTATGACTTTTTATGCTTTTCTATACTATGTCATTTTTATGACTTTTTATAACTTACTATACTATGACTTTTCATGCCTTACAATACTATGACGTTTTTATGACTTTTCATGCCTTACAATAATATGACGTTTTTATGCCTTACTATACTATGTCGTTTTTATGACTTTTTTATGCCTTACTCTACTGTGACGTTTTTATGACTTTTTATGCCTTACTATACTATGACTTTTCTATCTTTTCTATACTATGTCGTTTTTATGACTTTTTATGCCTTACTATCCTGTGACGTTTTTATGACTTTTTATGCCTTGCTATATTATGACTTTTTATGCCTTACTATACTATGACTTTTCATGCCTTACTATACTATGACGTTTTTATGACTTTTTATGCCTTAGTATACTAAGAATTTTCATGCCTTACTATACTATGACGTTTTTATGACTTTCTATACTATGTCGTTTTATCACTTTTTATGCCTTACTATACTATGACTTTTCATTCCTGACGTTTTTATCACTTTTTATGCCTTACTATACTATGTCGTTTTTATAACTTATTATGCCTTACTATACTATGACTTTTCATGCCTTACTATACTATGACGTTTTTATGACTTTTTATGCCTTACTCTACTGTGACGTTTTTATGACTTTTTATGCCTTACTATACTATGACTTTTCTATCTTTTCTATACTATGTCGTTTTTATGACTTTTTATGCCTTACTATCCTGTGACGTTTTTATGACTTTTTATGCCTTGCTATATTATGACTTTTTATGCCTTACTATACTATGACTTTTCATGCCTTACTATACTATGACTTTTTTATGACTTATTATGCCTTATTATACTATGACTTTTTTATGACTTTTTATGCCATACTATACTATGACTTTTTATGCCTTACTATACTATGACGTTTTTATGACTTTTCATGCCTTACAATAATATGACGTTTTTATGACTTTTTATGCCTTACTATACTATGTCGTTTTTATGCTTTTCTATACTATGTGGTTTTTATGACTTTTTATGCCTTACTATACTATGACTTTTCATGCCTTTTCATGCCTTACAATAATATCACGTTTTTATGACTTTTAATGCCTTAGTATACTATGACGTTTTTATGACTTTTTATGCCTTACTATACTATGACTTTTTATGCTCTTCTATACTAATTCATTTTTATGACTTTTTATAACTTACTATACTATGACTTTTCATGCCTTACTATACTATGACGTTTTTATGACTTTTCATGCCTTACAATAATATGACGTTTTTATGCCTTACTATACTATGTCGTTTTTATGACTTTTTATGCCTTACTCTACTGTGACGTTTTTATGACTTTTTATGCCTTACTATACTATGACTTTTCTATCTTTTCTATACTATGTCGTTTTTATGACTTTTTATGCCTTACTATCCTGTGACGTTTTTATGACTTTTTATGCCTTAATATAATATGACGTTTTTATGCCTTACTATACTATGTCGTTTTTATGACTTTTTATGCCTTACTCTACTGTGACGTTTTTATGACTTTTTATGCCTTACTATACTATGACTTTTCATGCCTTACTATACTATGACGTTTTTATGACTTTTTATGCCTTAGTATACTAAGAATTTTCATGCCTTACTATACTATGACGTTTTTATGACTTTCTATACTATGTCGTTTTATCACTTTTTATGCCTTACTATACTATGACTTTTCATTCCTGACGTTTTTATCACTTTTTATGCCTTTCTATACTATGTCGTTTTTATAACTTATTATGCCTTACTATACTATGACTTTTCATGCCTTACTATACTATGACGTTTTTATGACTTTTTATGCCTTACTCTACTGTGACGTTTTTATGACTTTTTATGCCTTACTATACTATGACTTTTCTATCTTTTCTATACTATGTCGTTTTTATGACTTTTTATGCCTTACTATCCTGTGACGTTTTTATGACTTTTTATGCCTTGCTATATTATGACTTTTTATGCCTTACTATACTATGACTTTTCATGCCTTACTATACTATGACGTTTTTATGACTTTTTATGCCTTAGTATACTAAGAATTTTCATGCCTTACTATACTATGACGTTTTTATGACTTTCTATACTATGTCGTTTTTATGACTTTTTTTGCCTTACTATGCTATGACTTTTCATTCCTGACGTTTTTATGACTTTTTATGCCTTATTATATTATGCCTTTTTTATGACTTATTATGCCTTTATATACTATGACTTTTCATGCCTTACTATACTATGACGTTTTTATGACTTTTCATGCCTTACAATAATATGACGTTTTTATGACTTTTCATGCCTTACAATACTATATCGTTTTTATGACTTTTCATGCCTTACTATACTATGACGTTTTTATGCTTTTCTATACTATGTCATTTTATCACTTTTTATGCCTTACTATACTATGACTTTTCATTCCTGACGTTTTATGACTTTTTATGCCTTACTATACTATGTCGTTTTTATAACTTATTATGCCTTACTATACTATGACTTTTCATGCCTTACTATACTATGACGTTTTTATGACTTTTCATGCCTTACAGTAATATGACGTTTTTATGACTTTTCATGCCTTACTATACTATGACTTTTCATGCCTTACTATACTATGACGTTTTTATGACTTTTCATGCCTTACAATAATATGACGTTTTTATGACTTTTTATGCCTTACTATACTATGACTTTTTATGCCTTACTATACTATGACTTTTCATGCTTTTCTATACTATGTCGTTTTTATGACTTTTTATGCCTTACTATACTATGACTTTTTTATGACTTTTCATGCCTTACTATACAATGACTTTTTTATGACTTTTTATGCCTTATTATACTATGACGTTTTTATGACTTTTCATGCCTTACAATAATATGACGTTTTTATGACTTTTCATGCCTTACAAAAATATGACGTTTTTATGACTCTTCATGCCTTACAATAATATGACGTTTTTATGACTTTTCATGCCTTACAATAATATGACGTTTTTATGACTTTTTATGCCTTACTATACTATGACGTTTTTATGACTTTTCATGGCTTACAATAATATGACGTTTTTATGACTTTTTATGCCTTACTATACTATGACTTTTCATGCCTTACTATACTATGACGTTTTTATGACTTTTCATGCCTTACAATAATATGACGTTTTTATGACTTTTCATGCCTTACAATACTATATCGTTTTTATGACTTTTTATGCCTTACTATACTATGACTTTTCATGCCTTACTATACTATGACGTTTTTATGACTTTTCATGCCTTACAAAAATATGACGTTTTTATGACTTTTTATGCCTTACTATACTATGACTTTTCATGCCTTACTATACTATGACGTTTTTATGACTTTTCATGCCTTACTATATTATGATTTTTTTTTGACTTTTCATGCCTTACAATAATATGCCGTTTTTATGACGTTTTTATGACTTTTTATGCCTACTATACTATGACTTTTTATGCCTTACTATACTATGTCGTTTTTATGCTTTTCTATACTATGTCGTTTCTATGACTTTTCATGCCTTACTATACAATGACTTTTTTATGACTTATTATGCCTTACTATACTATGACTTTTTATGCCTTACTATACTATGACTTTTTATGCCTTACTATACTATGACTTTTTATGCCTTACTATACTATGACGTTTTTATGACTTTTCATGCCTTACAATAATATGACGTTTTTATGACTTTTCATGGCTTACAATACTATGATGTTTTTATGACTTTTTATGCCTTACTATGCTATGACTTTTCATTCCTGACTTTTTTATGACTTTTTATGCTTTTCTATACTATGTCGTTTTTATGCTTTTCTATACTATGCCGTTTTTATGACGTTTTTATGTCTTACTATACAAATACATTTTCTGAAATTTTCATGCCTCACCATACTTACTTGGCATGATGACAAATTAGTCAAGAGAGACTCAGTTGTGTAAACAAATAAACTTTTATTGCAAATTTCAAAACACGAGAGGGAAACTGAGAGATGTGAGAGTCTTTGGCGACTTGACCCCATGGTGTTGTCATCACATGTAAAAGAGGGCTGAAGCTGTGTTAAATATAGGAAAGTCCCCGGGGTCTTGACATTGGTGATGGTCCTGGAGATAGAAAAAGAGAAGCTGTAGATCTGGATATGATGAGGAGTGATGATAAGCTTGGCCTGACTGGATTTGAAGACTGGAGGTGGATGGAGTGGAGGAGGGTTGCAGCAAACGCACTGAAATGACAACAAAGAACACATTTTCAAGTATGACCGTAACAACGTGATTGGCTGGTTGAGATAGTAGGGAGATCTGATTGGTTGCCGAACACCTGAAGTCATCAAATTAAAAGGATGATGTTTTTTATACTTTACTATACTATGACTTTTTATGCCTTATTATACTATGACGTTTTTATGACTTTTCATGCCTTACAATAATATGACGTTTTTATGACTTACTATACTATGACTTTTTATTCCTGACGTTTTTATGACTTTTTATGCCTTACAATACTATGATGTTTTTATGACTTTTCATGCCTTACAATAATATGACTTTTTTAATGACTTTTCATGCCTTACAATAATATGACGTTTTTATGACCTTTCATGCCTTACAATAATATGACGTTTTTATGACTTTTCATGCCTTACAATAATAGGAAGTTTTTATGACTTTTTATGCCTTACTATACTATGACTTTTTATGCCTTTCTATACTATGTCGTTTTTATGACTTTTTATGCCTTACTATACTATGGTTTTTTTTATGACGTTTCATGCCTTACTATACTATGACGTTTTTATGTCTTTCTATACTATGTCGTTTTTATCACTTTTTATGCCTTACTATACTATGACTTTTTATTCCTGACGTTTTTATGACTTTTCATGCCTTACAATAATATGACGTTTTTATGACTTTTTATGCCTTACTATACTATGACTTTTCATGCCTTACTATACTATGACGTTTTTATCACTTTTCATGCCTTACAATAATATGACGTTTTTATGACTTTTTATGCCTTACCATACTATGACTTTTTATGCCTTACTATAATGACATTTCATGCTTTTTTATACTATGTCGTTTTTATGACTTTTCATGCCTTACTATACTATGACTTTTCATGCTTTTCTATACTATGTCGTTTTTATGACTTTTTATGCCTTACTATCCTGTGACGTTTTTATGACTTTTTATGCCTTGCTATATTATGACTTTTTATGCCTTACTATACTATGACTTTTTATGCCTTACAATAATATGACGTTTTTATGACTTTTCATGCCTTACAATAATATGTCGTTTTTATGACTTTTTATGCCTTACTATACTATGTCGTTTTTATGCTTTTCTATACTATGTCATTTTTATGCTTTTCTATACTATGTCGTTTTTATGACTTTTTATGCCTTACTATACTATGACTTTTCATGCCTTACTATACTATGACGTTTTTATGATTTTTCATGCCTTACCATACTATGACTTTTCATGCCTTACTATACTATGACGTTTTTATGATTTTTCATGCCTTACAGTAATATGACGTTTTTATGACTTTTTATGCCTTACTATACTATGACTTTTCATGCTTTTTTATACTATGAAGTTTTTACGACTTTTTATGTCTTACTATGCTATGACGTTTTTATGATTTTTCATGCCTTACTATACTATGGCTTTTTTATGACTTTTTATGCGTTTCTATACTATGACTTTTCATGCCTTACTATACTATGACGTTTCTATGACTTTTCATGCTTTTTTATACTGTCGTTTTTATGACTTTTCATGCCTTACAATAATATGACGTTTTTATGACTTTTCATGCCTTACAATAATATGACGTTTTTATGACTTTTTATGCCTTACTATACTATGACGTTTTTATGCTTTTCTATACTATGTCATTTTTATGACTTTTTATGCCTTACTATACTATGACGTTTTTATGCTTTTCTATACTGTCGTTTTTATGACTTTTTATGCCTTACTATACTATGACTTTTCATGCCTTACTATACTATGACGTTTTTATGACTTTTCATGCCTTACAATAATATGACGTTTTTATGACTTTTTATGCCTTACTATACTATGACTTTTTATGCCTTACTATACTATGACGTTTTTATGCTTTTCTATACTATGTCGTTTTTATGACTTTTTATGCCTTACTATACTATGTCGTTTTTACGCTTTTCTATACTGTCGTTTTTATGACTTTTTATGCCTTACAATAATATGACGTTTTTATGACTTTTTATGCCTTACTATACTATGACATTTTTATGACTTTTCATAGCTTACAATACTATGACGTTTTTATGACTTTTTATGCCTTACTATACAATGACTTTTCATGCCTTACTTTACTATGAAGTTTTTATGACTTTTCATGCCTTACAATAATATGACGTTTTTATGAGTTTTTATGCCTTACTATACTATGACTTTTCATGCCTTACAATACTATGATGTTTTTATGACTTTTTATGCCTTACTATACTATGTCGTTTTTATGACTTTTTATGCCTTACTATACTATGACTTTTTTATGACTTTTTATGCCTTACTATACTATGACTTTTTATGCCTTACTATACTATGACGTTTTTATGACTTTTTATGCCTTACTATACTATGACTTTTCATGCCTTACAATAATATGACGTTTTTATGACTTTTTATGCCTTACAATAATATCACGTTTTTATGACTTTTCATGCTTTTTTATACTATGAAGTTTTTACGACTTTTTATGTCTTACTATGCTATGACGTTTTTATGACTTTTCATGCCTTACTATACTATGACTTTTCATGCTTTTCTATAATATGTCGTTTTTATGACTTTTTATGCCTTACTATATTATGACTTTTTATACCTTACTATAATATGACGTTTTTATGCTTTACTACACTATGTCGTTTCTATGACTTTTTATGCCTTACCATACTATGACTTTTTATGCCTTACTATAATATGACTTTTCATGCTTTTTTATACTATGTCGTTTTTATGACTTTTTATGCCTTACTATCCTGTGACGTTTTTATGACTTTTTATGCCTTGCTATATTATGACTTTTTATGCCTTACTATACTATGACTTTTCATGCCTTACTATACTATGTCGTTTTTATGACTGTTCATGCCTTACAAAAATATGACGTTTTTATGACTTTTTATGCCTTACAATAATATTACGTTTTTATGACTTTTCATGCCTTACTATACCATGACTTTTTTTGTCTTACTATAATATGACGTTTTTATGCTTTACTACACTATGTCGTTTTTATGACTTTTTATGCCTTACTATACTATGACTTTTCATGGCTTACAATACTATGACGTTTTTATGACTTTTTATGCCTTACTATACTATGTCGTTTTTATGACTTTTTAATGCCTTACTATACTATGACTTTTCATGCTTTTCTATAATGTCGTTTCTATGACTTTTTATGCCTTACCATACTATGACTTTTTATGCCTTACTATAATGACATTTCATGCTTTTTTATACTATGTCGTTTTTATGACTTTTCATGCCTTACTATACTATGACTTTTCATGCTTTTCTATACTATGTCGTTTTTATGACTTTTTATGCCTTACTATCCTGTGACGTTTTTATGACTTTTTATGCCTTGCTATATTATGACTTTTTATGCCTTACTATACTATGACTTTTTATGCTTTTTCATGCCTTACTATACTGTCGTTTTTATGCTTTTCTATACTATGTCATTTTTATGCTTTTCTATACTATGTCGTTTTTATGACTTTTCATGCCTTACTATACTATGACGTTTTTATGATTTTTCATGCCTTACTATACTGTCGTTTTTATGCTTTTCTATACTATGTCGTTTTTATGACTTTTTATGCCTTACTATACTATGACTTTTCATGCTTTTTTATACTATGAAGTTTTTACGACTTTTTATGTCTTACTATGCTATGGCTTTTTTATGACTTTTTATGCGTTTCTATACTATGACTTTTCATGCCTTACTATACTATGACGTTTTTATGACTTTTTATGCCTTACCATACTATGACTTTTTATGCCTTACTATAATATGACTTTTCATGCTTTTTTATACTGTCGTTTTTATGACTTTTTATGCCTTACTATACTATGTCGTTTTTATGACTTTTCATGCCTTACAATAATATGACGTTTTTATGACTTTTCATGCCTTACAATAATATGACGTTTTTATGACTTACTATACTATGACGTTTTTATGCTTTTCTATACTATGTCGTTTTTATGACTTTTTATGCCTTACTATACTATGACTTTTCATGCCTTACTATACTATGACGTTTTTATGACTTTTCATGCCTTACAATAATATGACGTTTTTATGACTTTTTATGCCTTACTATACTATGACTTTTTATGCCTTACTATACTATGACGTTTTTATGCTTTTCTATACTATGTCGTTTTTATGACTTTTTATGCCTTACTATACTATGACGTTTTTATGACTTTTCATGCTTACAATAATATGTCGTTTTTATGACTTTTTATGCCTTACTATACTATGACGTTTTTATGACTTTTTATGCCTACTATACTATGACGTTTTTATGACTTTTTATGCCTTACTATACTATGACGTTTTTATGACTTTTCATGCCTTACAATACTATGACGTTTTTATGACTTTTTATGCCTTACAATACTATGACTTTTCATGCCTACTATACTATGACTTTTTATGACTTTTCATGCCTTACAATACTATGACGTTTTTATGACTTTTCATGCCTTACTATACTATGACTTTTCATGCCTTACTGTACTATGTCGTTTTAATGACTTTTTATGCCTTACTATACTATGACGTTTTAATGACTTTTCATGCCTTACTATAATATGACGTTTTTATGACTTTTTATGCCTTACTATACTATGACTTTTCATGCCTTACTATACTATGACATTTTTATGACTTTTCATGGCTTACAATACTATGACGTTTTTATGACTTTTTATGCCTTACTATACTATGACATTTTTATGACTTTTCATGGCTTACAATACTATGACGTTTTTATGACTTTTTATGCCTTACTATACTATGACTTTTCATGCCTTACTTTACTATGAAGTTTTTATGACTTTTCATGCCTTACAATAATATGACGTTTTTATGACTTTTCATGCCTTACTATACTATGACTTTTCATGCCTTACTGTACTATGACGTTTTAATGACTTTTCATGCCTTACTATACTATGACTTTTCATGCCTTACTGTACTATGACGTTTTAATGACTTTTCATGCCTTACAATAATATGACGTTTTTATGACTTTTTATGCCTTACTATACTATGACTTTTCATGCCTTACTATACTATGTCGTTTTTATGACTTTTCATGCCTTACAATAATATGACGTTTTTATGACTTTTTATGCCTTACTATACTATGACTTTTCATTCCTGACGATTTTATGACTTTTTATGCCTTACTATACTATGACTTTTCATGCCTCACTATACTATGTCGTTTTTATGACTTTTCATGGCTTACAAAAATATGACGTTTTTATGACTTTTTATGCCTTACTATACTATGACGTTTTTATGACTTTTTATGCCTTGCTATATTATGACTTTTTATGCCTTACTATACTATGACTTTTCATGCCTTACTATACTATGTCGTTTTTATGACTGTTCATGCCTTACAAAAATATGACGTTTTTATGACTTTTTATGCCTTACTATACTATGACGTTTTTATGACTTTTTATGCCTTACAATAATATGACATTTTTATGACTGTTTATGCCTTGATATATTATGACTTTTTATGCCTTACTATACTATGACTTTTCATGCCTTACTATACTATGTCGTTTTTATGACTGTTCATGCCTTACAAAAATATGACGTTTTTATGACTTTTTATGCCTTACAATAATATTACGTTTTTATGACTTTTCATGCCTTACTATACCATGACTTTTTTTGTCTTACTATAATATGACGTTTTTATGCTTTACTACACTATGTCGTTTTTATGACTTTTTATGCCTTACTATACTATGACTTTTCATGGCTTACAATACTATGACGTTTTTATGACTTTTTATGCCTTACTATACTATGTCGTTTTTATGACTTTTTATGCCTTACTATACTATGACTGTTCATGCTTTTCTATAATGTCGTTTCTATGACTTTTTATGCCTTACCATACTATGACTTTTTATGCCTTACTATAATGACATTTCATGCTTTTTTATACTATGTCGTTTTTATGACTTTTCATGCCTTACTATACTATGACTTTTCATGCTTTTCTATACTATGTCGTTTTTATGACTTTTTATGCCTTACTATCCTGTGACGTTTTTATGACTTTTTATGCCTTGCTATATTATGACTTTTTATGCCTTACAATAATATGACGTTTTTATGACTTTTCATGCCTTACAATAATATGTCGTTTTTATGACTTTTTATGCCTTACTATACTATGTCGTTTTTATGCTTTTCTATACTATGTCATTTTTATGCTTTTCTATACTATGTCGTTTTTATGACTTTTTATGCCTTACTATACTATGACTTTTCATGCTTTTTTATGCTATGAAGTTTTTACGACTTTTTATGTCTTACTATGCTATGGCTTTTTTATGACTTTTTATGCGTTTCTATACTATGACTTTTCATGCCTTACTATACTATGACGTTTCTATGACTTTTTATGCCTTACCATACTATGACTTTTTATGCCTTACTATAATATGACTTTTCATGCTTTTTTATACTGTCGTTTTTATGACTTTTTATGCCTTACTATACTATGTCGTTTTTATGACTTTTCATGTCTTACAATAATATGACGTTTTTATGACTTTTCATGCCTTACAATAATATGACGTTTTTATGACTTTTTATGCCTTACTATACTATGACGTTTTTATGCTTTTCTATACTATGTCGTTTTTATGACTTTTTATGCCTTACTATACTATGACTTTTCATGCCTTACTATACTATGACGTTTTTATGACTTTTCATGCCTTACAATAATATGACGTTTTTATGACTTTTTATGCCTTACTATACTATGACTTTTTATGCCTTACTATACTATGACGTTTTTATGCTTTTCTATACTATGTCATTTTTATGACTTTTTATGCCTTACTATACTATGTCGTTTTTACGCTTTTCTATACTATGTCGTTTTTATGACTTTTTATGCCTTACTATACTATGACGTTTTTATGCTTTTCTATACTATGTCGTTTTTATGACTTTTTATGCCTTACTATACTATGACGTTTTTATGACTTTTCATGCCTTACAATAATATGACGTTTTTATGACTTTTTATGCCTTACTATACTATGACATTTTTATGACTTTTCATGGCTTACAATACTATGACGTTTTTATGACTTTTTATGCCTTACTATACTATGACTTTTCATGCCTTACTTTACTATGACGTTTTAATGACTTTTTATGCCTTACTATACTGTCGTTTTTATGACTTTTCATGCCTTACTATACTATGACTTTTCATGCCTACTATACTATGACATTTTTATGACTTTTCATGGCTTACAATACTATGACGTTTTTATGACTTTTTATGCCTTACTATACTATGACTTTTCATGCCTTACTTTACTATGACGTTTTAATGACTTTTCATGCCTTACAATAATATGACGTTTTTATGACTTTTTATGCCTTACTATACTATGACTTTTCATGCCTTACTATACTATGACGTTTTTATGACTTTTCATGCCTTACAATAATATGACGTTTTTATGACTTTTTATGCCTTACTATACTATGACTTTTCATTCCTGACGATTTTATGACTTTTTATGCCTTACTATACTATGACTTTTCATGCCTCACTATACTATGTCGTTTTTATGACTTTTCATGGCTTACAATACTATGTCGTTTTTATGACTTTTCATGCCTTACTATACTATGACTTTTCATGCTTTTCTATACTATGTCGTTTTTATGACTTTTTATGCCTTCTATACTATGACGTTTTTATGACTTTTTATGCCTTGCTATATTATGACTTTTTATGCCTTACTATACTATGACTTTTTATGCCTTACAATAATATGACGTTTTTATGACTTTTCATGCCTTACAATAATATGTCGTTTTTATGACTTTTTATGCCTTACTATACTATGTCGTTTTTATGCTTTTCTATACTGTCATTTTTATGCTTTTCTATAGTATGTCGTTTTTATGACTTTTTATGCCTTACTATACTATGAATTTTCATGCCTTACTATACTATGACGTTTTTATGATTTTTCATGCCTTACAGTAATATAACGTTTTTATGACTTTTTATGCCTTACTATACTGTCGTTTTTATGCTTTTCTATACTATGTCGTTTTTATGACTTTTTATGCCTTACTATACTATGACTTTTCATGCTTTTTTATACTATGAAGTTTTTACGACTTTTTATGTCTTACTATGCTATGGCTTTTTTATGACTTTTTATGCGTTTCTATACTATGACTTTTCATGCCTTACTATACTATGACGTTTCTATGACTTTTTATGCCTTACCATACTATGACTTTTTATGCCTTACTATAATATGACTTTTCATGCTTTTTTATACTGTCGTTTTTATGACTTTTTATGCCTTACTATACTATGTCGTTTTTATGACTTTTCATGCCTTACAATAATATGACGTTTTTATGACTTTTCATGCCTTACAATAATATGACGTTTTTATGACTTTTTATGCCTTACTATACTATGACGTTTTTATGCTTTTCTATACTATGTCGTTTTTATGACTTTTTATGCCTTACTATACTATGACTTTTCATGCCTTACTATACTATGACTTTTCATGCTTTTTTATACTATGTCGTTTTTATGACTTTTTATGCCTTACTATCCTGTGACGTTTTTATGACTTTTTATGCCTTGCTATATTATGACTTTTTATGCCTTACCATACTATGACTTTTCATGCCTTACTATACTATGTCGTTTTTATGACTGTTCATGCCTTACAAAAATATGACGTTTTTATGACTTTTTATGCCTTACTATACTATGACGTTTTTATGACTTTTTATGCCTTACAATAATATGACATTTTTATGACTGTTTATGCCTTGCTATATTATGACTTTTTATGCCTTACTATACTATGACTTTTCATGCCTTACTATACTATGTCGTTATTATGACTTTTTATGCCTTACAATAATATTACGTTTTTATGACTTTTCATGCCTTACTATACCATGACTTTTTTTGTCTTACTATAATATGACGTTTTTATGCTTTACTACACTATGTCGTTTTTATGACTTTTTATGCCATACTATACTATGACTTTTTATGCCTCACTATAATTTAACGTATTTATAACTTTTTATGCCTTACTATACAATTACCTTTTTATGAATTTTTACGACTTACTAAAACTATGTCGTTTCTATGACTTTTTATGCCTTACCATACTATGGCTTTTTATGCCTTACTATAATATGATTTTTCATGCTTTTTTATACTATGTCGTTTTTATGACTTTTTATGTCTTACTATGCTATGTCGTTTTTATGACTTTTTATGCCTTACTATACTATGACGTTTTTATGACTTTTTATGCCTTAATATATTATGACGTTTTTATGACTTTTTATGCCTAACAATATCATGACTTGTTATACCTTGCTATACTATGACTTTTTTTTTCCTAATTATACAATGACTTTTTATGACTTACTATACTATGACTTTTCATATTTTAATATACTATGAGTTTCTATGCCTTAGTATACCATGACTTTTTAAGCGATAGTATATTGTTAGTTTTTATGTCTTATTATACTATGACTTTTTATGCCTTACTATACTTAAATATCTTTTGACTTTTTCTTTTTCCTCATTATACCATGACGTCTTTTGACATTTTCCTGACTTATTTTATTGTCATATTTTATGAGAGACATGGCTAAAATCATACCGTCTCACACGTCGCCAGCAATAACAAGGTCTGTGTCAGATGTTGGACCAGGACATGCTGACAACATATAAATTAATGAAGTCATATTGAGTCAACAGTAAACCTGAACCCAGTACGTTCTGTAAACCTGCTGAGTCTTGAGTCTGCAAATCTAACCAGGTTCCCAGTCTGCACTGGGTCCAGACTGGGAACAGTTCAAATCATAGCTGGTTTTAAATGTCATGTTTTGATCTGTATCATCCTCATTGATCGATATCAATCAATCCCTTGTTCTCTAAATGTTTCTCATCTGACGTCATCAATATCTGCACATGAAGATTGTTTCAGTCTCTACAGGGTTAGCCACATATGTTTCATGCAGAAATGCGACATGGGAGTCATAGTTGACGTCTACATTGATGTTGTAGGTTCTTTATTTTCTGTCAGTAGTTTTGAACCAGGAGAGTGTGACATCACAATTACATGATGTCTGAGTGATGGACACACCTGTCAGTCATGTGACCTACCTGCTGGTGATGTCAGAAGCTGATTGGTTCATGTTCTTACCTGAGAGTGAACGTCTTTTTCTTCTCCTCCTCTCCTGCAGAACGACAACAACCCGTCAGGTGGAGGAGGTCCAGTTAAAATCACAGAGTCTCGCTCTAAGAAGAGCTTCTTCAGGTGTACGCTGCTGTAGGCGGAGCCTCCTCTCAGACTCCTCCCCCTCCCCCTGATGATGGAGGAACAACAGACCTGTGGAAACATGAAGAACCAAACATGTTGATTTCATCTGCTCTTACTCTGCTCTGATCTGCCTCTTCACCTCCTGCACGCCACTGCCTCCTCTTATCTTCCTCCTCCTCCTCTTTCTCCCCCACCTACTCTTCTTCCTCCTCCTCCTCTTATCTTCCTCCACTTCCTCCTCCTCTTCCTCCATCTCTTCCTCCTTCACCTCCATCTCCTCTTCTTCCTCCTCCTCAGCTTCACAGGTGAAGGAGACTGAGAGTCTTAAAAGAAAATGTTTTAAAGAAAGAAAATGAAAGTGATGATGATGAAGACTGAATGTCAGAGATGAAGAGCAGAGCCTCAGTTATCATATTTTATATTTTTTAACTTTCTCATGTTTAAATGTTTTTTTCCAAAGATCGAAGCCTTAAAGGAGCAAACGAAGTAGCATCAGACACATCCTGACGACTGTTACAGTCTCTGATCATTAATCAATAGTTAATGAAGTGATAAATTAAAAAAAAAAAAAAAAAAAAAATATATATATATATATATATATATATAGATTCATTTAAATTCAAAGATTTCTAATACCTTTTAATTATGCTGATAAGAACGAATTAAAGAATAAAAAACTTAATTTGAAAATGAAAATTCAAAATTATTATTTATAAAAGATTTTGTTCAAAAGCTTTTAAAGGAGTTCATGAGGTTTCTGTGGTGAAATGTTGACGTGTCTTTAAAGCGTCCACAGAATGAAACTGTTCCAACAAACACATCTGAGAAAAAAGAAAAACAAACTGTGAATCCTGCAAAACACAAAGATAAAAATCAATAAACCAAATGTTCAATAAATCAATTTTAAATGGATTCAAACAATATTTGTTTTAAACGTCTTAGATGTTATTTACAGTCACTGGTTCATTTCCATCTCCTGTTTTATTTTTTATCACTTTACTTTTAGTTCAGTGACAGTTTCATTTCCTTTCTTTTAAAAAGTTTAATGGAAAATTAAATATTCATTGATAAAAATGTTTCCATAGTTAAAATATTATAATAAATATTATTATTTTAACAAAGAATTTTCTCCTTTGGTACAAACAAGTATCAGAGCTGAGAATAAAACATATTAACTCATATCTATGACACAGGCCCAAAGAATTAAATATTTAACAATTATTATTTAAACATATCTGTTGATCATTCTTTAGTAAAGTCATTAAAGTTGGTGCTGCGTCATCATTAACAAGAGAAGAAGAAAGTAACTGTAGAAACCTGATGTGGTTGTTTCAGCTGCTTCAGTTTGAAATCAGCTGTTTGTTCCTGTTTTTACTGCCGACTCACTTTCTTTAAGCTTTTCTATATTTTTATATTTTCTTTAAAACCACTCAAAGCTTTTTATGTTGATTTTATTTTTTTAACATT
Organism: Seriola aureovittata; assembly: GCF_021018895.1. Taxonomy (NCBI): domain Eukaryota; kingdom Metazoa; phylum Chordata; class Actinopteri; order Carangiformes; family Carangidae; genus Seriola; species Seriola aureovittata. The sequence continues at coordinate 321,322 of NC_079364.1, forward strand.
TCAGAGGAATTTTATCTGTTTGTTTGTTTTTGTATCAACCTGAAATATTTCAATTCACTTCATTTACAGCTGTTCACAGATCCCCTGTTTAATTAGTCTCATTAATTAAAGCTCCAATATCGTAAACTGATCAATAAGTAAACAACCGTTTCATCTGTGAACAGCTGCACGTGAAGAGAACAGATGTTTTAACATGTGTTGAACTGTGTGTTGTGTTTACAGACTCAGCAGTATTACATTATATTATTCTATTATTATTATTGTATTAATCTCAAGCTGATGAAGGTGCTTTAACAAGCAAACAATCTGAAACGTCACAAATCAATCAATACTGATCAATACTGACAGGGAAAATAATTGATCTGCCAGTTAATATCTATGTCTTTAATTACTAATTGACCAATAATTTAGTTTCTAATGTTTGAATCCAATATTCACCTCCGGACTGATGAATCAATATGAATCAATCGATCGAGGACACAGCTGCTTTTATCACAAAGTATTGATCAGAACATTAATTTGTTATTTGAGAGAAAGAATGAATGTAAATCAGCTTAAATCAAATAATCAGCTGATTGATATCAGAAGAAATAATCAATCAAAACCAACTTCACTTCTTCTGTTTCATTGTTGAAGTTTGTTGTTTTTTATTTTCAGCACTTTGTAACTTTGCTAAAACAGTGCTATGCAAAATATATTATAATAATGTTGTTGTTGTTTTGAGGTTTTGTTACGGAGTCACATGACTGAAGTTTACTTTAGTTTTTTCACATTAAAATCAGATTTCAGACTTTTTCACTTCAGGTCTGATGTTTTTTTTTTACACATGTACATTTTATATTTGGACTTTGTTCTTTGATGCAAAATAAAGAGAGAGTCAAGATTACTGATCTGCTGATAAACTGATGATTGATTAGAGGAGGGAGCTGAGTGAAAACAGATGAAGGTCTGAAGACGAGCTGGATGTTTCAAACCTTCAGACTTTTTCCGCTCTGAAGAAAATTCAACTGATTTTTAGGAGAAAAATTCACGTGTGTAAAAACTCATTTGGACTTTTGGAGTGAAAAGGTTATCAGACTCTTATTGTGAAAGGTCTCTGATCATAAGATGGCTGCAGTGACCTCTGACCTTTGACCTCTCCACCTTCAGGTTGGTCTTCCACTTCCTGCTCTGGGAAGTCTGGAGCGTCACAGCTGATTGTACAATAAAATACTTTTTCTATCAACCGGCCGTCTCTGTTCATTTTTACAATCATAACGATCGGTCTGATAATCAATCAGATTATTGATCACCAACATTGATCGTCTTTTTAAAGCCAGAGTGAAACAGTTTTTAAATGTTTATTTGTTTATTTATTGAATCAGATGTAAAATCTGTCGTATAATCAATAATGAAAATGATCATTAGTTTCACTTCAGTTAAACTGATAAAACTGAACAGCACAACAGAGAGTAGAGTACCAACAGCTGATCAATAATCAATCATCTTAAAACCAGTAAAAAGGAGACAAGATTCAGCTGTGTCTGTGTGTGTGTGTGTGTGTGTGTGTGTGTGTGTGTGTGTGTGTGTGTGTTCTGTAAACATTCTTGACCTTTGTTCACATTTGATTTTTATTTCATTCAAGATTCCAAATGTGATTTAAAAAGTGCTGCTCTTCCTTCCCTTGTCTTCATCTGTGCATAAATCACCTGTCACACTGTGTGGGTGGGGCCTGTGACTTTGTATCTGCTGTTCACCTCACCTGCAGACAGGTGTCCTGTGGCCCCGCCTCCTCGCTCCTGTCTCTCCGTGAAGAATCAGTGGATCTCAGTGTGTTGGATTCTTTCATCAGGTTCACTCGTTTTTTATCTTATAGAGATAAAACCTCCTTCTCTATCTCCTTCCTTTCCTACCTCCTCCTCTCCTTGGCTACCTTCTCCTTCCTCCTTCTGTCCTTCTCTACCTCCTCTTTACTCTCCTTCCTCCTCCTCTCCTTCCCTCCTGATACTTAATGTACAAGAGAACGGACTGGGCTTGACCCTTGACCCCTGTTGGAACCAGCAGCAGATTCTGAAGGTTGTACTCACACTCACCAGCAGGTGGAGCTGTTGTTGAGGCATCTCTCTCTCTCTCTCTCTCTGCGGATCTCAATGATGTCACTCAGCGCTCACAGGAAGTGGATGTTTCTGCTGTCCAGCTGCTGCGGGATGGGAGGGGCCACACCTGGTCTGACACCTGGGGCACCCTCTCATAATCTACTCAACAAAAAAAAAAAAGATCAGTTCACAGAGACAAATGTCTTTGATCTACGTTGATCACAAGAACAGGCAACAACAAAGATCACAGGACACGGTTTGTTTGCTCATGATAATAATTACATATCAAAAACTGAAAAAAGCCATTCTCTAAATAAATAGAATAATAAACCTTCCCTGGGTGCAGGTCTAGGTGCAGGTCTGGGTGTAGGTCTGGGTGCAGGTCTGGGTGCAGGTCTAGGTGCAGGTCTGGGTGCAGGTCTGGGTGCAGGTCTCTGTGCAGTCTGGGTGCAGGTCTGGATGCAGGTCTCTGTGCAGTCTGGGTGCAGGTCTGGATGCAGGTCTAGGTGCAGGCCTGGGTGCAGGTCTCTGTGCAGTCTGGGTGCAGGTCTGGATGCAGGTCTCTGTGCAGTCTGGGTGCAGGTCTGGGTGCAGGTCTGGGTGCAGGTCTAGGTGCAGGTCTGGGTGTAGGTCTGGGTACAGGTCTAGGTGCAGGTCTGGGTGTAGGTCTGGGTGCAGGTCTGGGTGCAGGTCTAGGTGCAGGTCTCTGTGCAGTCTGGGTGCAGGTCTGGATGCAGGTCTAGGTGCAGGCCTGGGTGCAGGTCTCTGTGCAGTCTGGGTGCAGGTCTGGATGCAGGTCTCTGTGCAGTCTGGGTGCAGGTCTGGGTGCAGGTCTGGGTGCAGGTCTGGTGCAGGTCTGGGTGTAGGTCTGGGTGCAGGTCTGGGTGCAGGTCTATGTGCAGGTCTGGGTGTAGGTCTGGGTGCAGGTCTGGGTGCAGGTCTAGGTGCAGGTCTAGGTGCAGGTCTGGGTGTAGGTCTGGGTACAGGTCTAGGTGCAGGTCTGGGTGTAGGTCTGGGTGCAGGTCTGGGTGCAGGTCTGGGTGTAGGTCTGGGTACAGGTCTAGGTGCAGGTCTGGGTGTAGGTCTGGGTGCAGGTCTGGGTGCAGGTCTAGGTGCAGGTCTGGGTGCAGGTCTGGGTGCAGGTCTCTGTGCAGTCTGGGTGCAGGTCTGGATGCAGGTCTCTGTGCAGTCTGGGTGCAGGTCTGGATGCAGGTCTAGGTGCAGGCCTGGGTGCAGGTCTCTGTGCAGTCTGGGTGCAGGTCTGGATGCAGGTCTCTGTGCAGTCTGGGTGCAGGTCTGGGTGCAGGTCTGGGTGCAGGTCTGGATGCAGCCTATGTGCAAGTCTGGGTGCAGGTCTAGGTGCAGGTCTAGGTGCAGGTCTGGGTGCAGTCTGGGTGCAGGTCTGGATGCAGCCTATGTGCAGGTCTGGGTGCAGGTCTGGGTGCAGGTCTGGGTGCAGTCTGGGTGCAGTCTGGGTGCAGGTCTGGGTGCAGCCTATGTGCAGGTCTGGGTGCAGGTCTAGGTGCAGGTCTGGGTGCAGGTCTGGGTGCAGGTCTGGGTGCAGTCTGGGTGCAGGTCTGGGTGCAGTCTGGGTGCAGGTCTGGGTGCAGGTCTGAGTGCAGGTCTGGGTGCAGGTCTGGGTGCAGGTCTGGGTGCAGGTCTAGGTGCAGGTCTGGGTGCAGGTCTGGGTGCAGGTCTGGGTGCAGGTCTGGGTGCAGGTCTGGGTGCAGGTCTGGGTGCAGGTCTAGGTGCAGGTCTGGGTGCAGGTCTGGGTGCAGGTCTGGGTGCAGTCTGGGTGCAGGTCTGGGTGCAGGTCTGAGTGCAGGTCTGGGTGCAGGTCTGGGTGCAGGTCTGAGTGCAGGTCTGGGTGCAGGTCTGGGTGCAGGTCTGGGTGCAGGTCTAGGTGCAGGTCTGGGTGCAGGTCTGGGTGCAGGTCTAGGTGCAGGTCTGGGTGCTGAGGTGACGGGAGCTTCACGCTGCTGTTGGTAAATGAGCAAAATCAATGTCCTGCATAATAATTGTGAGTGATCATGTTACAGCTCAGTCTCTATCTTTCATGTGTCTGGTGATTTTGTCAGATGACGTCAGTTATAAAATCTGAATTTTGACCAATTGTCTTGTTCGGCTTAATGGAGGCTGTTGCCTGGAGACGTTTTAACAGTTTAATTTCATACCAGTGAGAAACAGCATGAAGCTGAAGGAGCGTTTGCTGCTCCAGGTCTGTTGCATTGACACAGATGTATCACCACAGACAGGTGAGGAAGTTGTATAGAGTTGTTATAAGGTGTCTTTGGTATTGTTACATATGATACACAGACACACACACACACAATTAAGAACCGCATGTCCACTGGTGTCCCATACATGACCACGTCTTCTCATCCAAGAGTAAACGAGCAGGAGATCAGGACTGTGATCCGCCTCCTTCCGCCTGCATTTCAAAGACCAAACAATCGGCCTGAAGAACAGCACAACAGCTGAATGACAGGCTTCAATATACTGTTATAAACTATATTGAATATCCATAAGAAACGTGCAGTGAGTCTGCATGAAGCAACAGATTCCCTCATTTAGCATCATCATAAGAACAGTCGATAACTAACAACTAAACACAGTAACAACAAGCTGCTGCAATAGACAATAAAAAACCACCAGACAATAACATGAAATAGAACAAAATTCCTCCTGTTGAAGTTCAAACTCCTTCAGATCTGCCTCCGTTCATCATTGCTCCACACCTGCAGCATCAACTCACCTGCAGCATCAACTCACCTGCAGCATCAACTCACCTGCAGCATCAACTCACCTGCAGCATCAACTCACCTGCAGCATCAACTCACCTGCAGCATCAACACACCTGAACTCCTCTTTTGTCTCTTGCTCTCTTCCGTCCAGACTCAGACCGATGCAGCTGAAGTTCAGGAAGGTTCTCCACCATTTTATTTCTTTTCAACATAGATGATGAAAAACAAACAAACAAATAATATCATTTAAAACATGTCTGCAGTCCGGAGGGGAGAGTGAGGTAAGTAGGGGATGACAGTAACGCCTCCAACTCAAACATGTACATATAGTTTAGGATGTTGAGCGTCTCTGGGGACAATCACTCTGGATCTTAAATAAACTGTTGAGAAATATAGCTTTAGAAAAAAAAGTGGTCTTGTGGCACAACTTGCCCCCACTGCGGGGTAAATTGTGCCATTAGAGAGAATACACTGGGGTAAATTGTGCCATTAGAGAGAATACACTGGGGTAAATTGTGCCATTAGAGAGAATACACTGGGGTAAATTGTGCCATTAGAGAGAATACACTGGGGTAAATTGTGCCATTGATAACTGAAGTAAAACAGATCATTTTAATCTCACAAAAGATAATGGTATATAAAAATCAAGACAAATTCAATGCAAAATGACTTATTTAACGTTCATTTAACAAACAAAGCCTGACATGAACTTAAAGACATGAACCTCGACTCAGAGCAACACGCTCAGAACAAAATCAAAAATCCAAATGAAAACCTGATCATGCAAATGATCTGGATCTGGATCTCTTCACAGAACCGGCCCGCTACTGCTGCATGGAAATGTGAACTTATGCTCTCTTCCAGCAGTACCACCAGGTTTTCGTGGTGTGGGTAGTTTCTTGAGCACATCCCCTTTATGGATGAGTCCTTCATCATTCTCTCTAAATGTGAAGATGAGCTTTCCATCAACAGACCTCTTACAGCTTTGCTTCAGAAACGTTGCACTGATCTCATCACCTTCAACACTCTCCACCAATTTTTTACCTGCAAACCTCACAATGACAAAGTTACCAGCAGACAGATCCTTGTCATCATCATCATCATCATCATCACTCTGGACACCTGAACTCTCATAATCAGTGGCATGGCTAAGTGGAATCAGAAAGTCCCTCTCCTCTCAGTCTTCTGTTTGTATTCGTGATGGATTCTAAAATTAAGAATGTCACATAGTTTTAGTGATCAAATGAAAGAATACAATGTACAATAACAATAAAATACAATAAAGTAATATATAGTAAATAATCATAAATAGGCCCTTTGGCACAAATTACCCCAAGCCCACCATTGTGAAAACGATGCAGCTGTTTAGAGCTAGCATCATGCTAACTGGATAGACTCATGGTGTATCTTACTAAAGCACTAAAACTATAATTGTTCAAACACAGCAATCAAAAAACCATGATCAAAGAAAATTTACTTTGGAGGGCAAAGTGTGTGTATTGTGTATATTTGGTATATTTTTGTTGTATATTTCCATAGATGTTTTATTCTATAGATGTTTATTTTCTGCTGTGGTAAATGAATTTCCCAGTTGTGGGATAAATAAAGTGAATCTAATCTTAGATGTGCTTACCTCTCACACGTGTCTCCCCTGTTTGCAGGATGAGTGAAATAGATGCCTCTTCAAAAGCATGTGGTGACGTGACCAACTTCTTCTATGGTTTTCTAGATACAGGGGTGGCACTACTTGCCCCTTGGCACTAATTACCCCACTCTCTCCTACATGAGTACAGCTGCGGCGCCACTGTGTACACGTGACGTCACACACTCCTTATGGAAAACTGATAACAGCCTGAACTATCTATCTAAGAAACTGGAGACAAAACTTTTATTTCTACTCCATATAATCATAAACCCTGGATTATAAAATGGCGGAGACGTTGACGTAGGATCCAGCGGCCAATACAGGCTCTACGTATGTGTGTGTGTGCGCGCGCGTGCGTGCGTGTGTGCGTGTGGCTCCACAGGCCTCAGTCTGTGCACATTAAGCATGGGTGTATTATTAGACCAGGATGTCGCGTGTATCGAGTTCTACACGAATCGCTGGTCGAAGGAAGCCGAGGAGGCTCAAATACATCTGTCGTCTGACCGGAAGTAGAAACTACACAACTTAGACTAATTAGAAAAACTCATTTAAAAAAAACTCTTGCAAAAGGGAAACGATCTGTGAAGAGTTCAAACAACACGAAGACTGTCGAGCGGTTTTACTCGCGGCACTTCTCTCCGTGTTTCATTCATTTCCCTCCTTCCGGTCCCGCGACTCGGTGCTGGAGGTGTCGCTGCAGAGATCCGTTCAGGATATCGGTTCCTGCTTCCGTCAGCCATTCCCGCTCTAGGCCCTGTCCAATGAGAGCAGGGGAAGGGGTGTGCACTTCTGAGCCGATGCTGATTGGCTGTGAGAGGCTGCAGGCGGAAGTGTATGAGATCAGCTTCGTCTTGAACGGTTTCTAAAGGTTTTTTTAGGCGGGAAAACGCTTCAGTTTGTTTTCTATTATTTCACATTAAGAGTTAGAGCACATTTTCCTCTTAGAGCGGTTTGGACTAAGAAGTTCTCTGCTGCCATAATATTAAGACCAGAGCTGGATTTAAGACTCATTCTGTAATACTGTGACCTTAGTCTGTAGTACGGCTCAAATCCCAGGCCTGGAGCCTACATGTCCCATAATGCATCTGGTAAGTCTCCAGTTGTTGACAGTGTGGAGACAGGAGACGTCATGCAGCTGTTTCCACATGTGGAGGCTCTGAATGAAACGCTCCTCAGCTCTTTGTGTTTCAGAGCATCAGGTCGTCTCCTCGCTGTCGGTGTGTCCGAACTGTCCCGGGTCCTCAGAGTTCTGCTGCAGCTGGTGGACCAGCACTGGACCGGACCCGGGTCGCTCCAACAAGACCAGCAGTTCCTGGGTAAACCACAAACCCCTCAGGCTGCAGGAGACACATCACGATCTGTCAGCTGAGCTGATGTTTATCTGAAGCTTGTGATCAATTCTTTATCAGTCGATCTGTTTATTTCTCTGATTAAATGATTATTGTTATAAAACAGTGTTTCATCTTTCTACTGTCAACCTGAAAATAAAGGTTCAAATGAAAGTGTTTAGAGAAAGTTCAATTCTTCAGATGATCAACAGTTAACATCTTCACTTTTTACAAGTTTGATCAACGCTGATATGTCTTGCTTAGAAAATGATTTTAATGATTCATTTTCTGTAAATCAATTAATTAATGAATCGACTAATTGTATAATCTTCCCTCTCTATCACTGAATCACCTGGTGACTCCGCTTTGTGCTGTTCTGTCAGGTCTGTGTAGTGGAGGGTGAATCTGACCTGAGGTCTGTGCAGGTGGAGCGAGCTGCTGCAGGTGGAGGAGGAGGGGGCGGTGCTGGACTCAGGCTGACGTCACAGGACGGTGAAGTGGTTCTGCTCAGGAGACTGGAGAGGACTGAACAGCTCCTGGTCAGTGACACAGACTGACCCGGTCCAGTCTGGTTCTGAGCCTCGGAGGTTTCAGTCTGTTCATTGCCAAGGACACACACCTGAAGTTCTGGTTCTGAGTCAGAGGTTCTTTATGTGGTGGGAAAACTTTTTGAAAGCTTCTAACAAAAAAAAACAGGAAAAAGAAAATCAGTCGGTGAATCAATGAACAACTGATTTATTGAATCAAGTGTGATGAAGCTTATTGATCAGTCCAGATGTCCTGATTCTCCAGATGTTACAGTCAGTCTGACCTGATATAAACTGACTGTGTTTCAGGAGAGGATGAAGAAGAAGCTTCTGTCCACGTTGAAGGAAAACTACCAACTGAGAAATCAGCTGATCTCAGATCAGTGCCACATGACGTCTGATGAGTTTAACATGTGACAGATAAACAGAGACTGTGGTTCACATTTTGGTTACCGAGGCGACAAACGTCACACTGAAGCCACGTGTTCGTTTCAACAAACTCTCGTTTATTATTCAAGTAAGAAAAGTGACAGCTGTTTATTTACACACATGTACAGAGTCCAGCTGATCCTGGACCAGCTCAATAACAGAAACAAGCAGCAGCTGTGAGGAGTCGAACTACACACAGAAACTCCAACAGTAATTTACACAACAAACTACTGAACCTGCACAACACATAAATAACAACAACAGCTGACCAGACTCCGTCCTCTGGTTCACACTGCAGCAGGAAGGACACACACCTGCAGAGACACAGAGTTTAATGTACCTGTGCTGACATCACTGAATATTATATATAAATATTCACACATAAAAACAGTTTTAAAAAAACTGATTTTCTTTTATAAACTGTTTGTATTAATTGATGTTTTTCTTCCTGTGACATCGCTCATTTATCTACATGTGATTATTAACCTGTGATCATGTGACAGCTGTGATCATCACATGACACTGACAGTCGACTGTGTATAACAGACTGAAAAGAACATGGCTGACAGGTGAACACAGTGATCAGCTGTCTGTTTAAATAAAGTTTATCTGAGGGATTCTTCAGATCTGTGAATGATTGTAAATGATTGTGGATGATTGTGAATAAAGTGGATTTTGACGTTTTCCTGTTTGTAAACATGAAGACAGGAAGTAAATAAATGCAGGTGCACAAACACACACACACTTATTAGTTAAGTGTGTAGTATAGTAAAGTGTTGTGTAGAATCACTGGAGCTTGGGGAGATGGCCCTGAGAGGACACACCTGTGGACAAGTGAGGACAGGTGTATGTGTTCACTCACAGTGGCGTCCTCCAGGTGAGCTGTCTCAGACGATGGTTGCCGGGCCGATGAGAGGAGCAGACGTCTGAGGATGGGGACACACAGTTAACGTCTCACCACAGTCTCTACTCTCTGCTGTCTCTGTATTCACAGCTGACTTGAACTGGCTGCTGAGGTGCTGTTTGTTGGAGGAGGAGGAGGAGGGCTGGCTATAGGGGCGGGGCTCCTCGGGCAGCGCCTCCTGGAGGTGGGAGGAGACGCAGCCGCTGTCGGAGCCGGTGGATCCGGAGAGACAGCGAGACGACGAGCCCGAGCTCTCTGTGGCTGAGAGAGAGACAATCAGCTGTCAGACAGGTGTTTATCAGAGGAGCGATACCTCCTGTTAAACACAACATCTCTGTTCCTGTCTGTACGTACTCATGGAGGGCTGGCTGCTGGTCTCATGCTCCTGCTCGTCCTCCTCGATACAGGAAGTGATGAAGGAGCCTTCAGCTGCAGGAGAGGGGAGGGGGGTTTGGCTGGGGTGGGGGGAGGGGGGTGGTGGTTATAAAGTGTTCAGAGAATCAGACTACAGAGAACTGGACCGGACCGGTTCATATTGTACCTGTACATGTGCAGGTTGAGCGGCCCCAGCAGACTGGAGGAAGAAGGTCCTGATGTCCCAGGGTCAGAGGTCACCGCTCCTCGTTTAAAAGGGTTGGAGTGGTCAAAGACGGAGACGGCGATGGACGCCCTTGTCCTGGCACCTGAACGATCATATCAATAATCAATCCTTATTTTACTCATCAGTCAATGTTGATCAATAATAGAATAATCAATGATCAGAAAATAACTCTCTGATGTCTGTGACTGATGGTCAGACTGAAGAGAGGAAGGTTTATCATCATCATCATCAAAGGTTTGTTGATGTAAGTTTCAAAGACAAAAGAAAAACCAGCAGATACTTTGACACAGTGTCGATAAAATGCTTTAAATATAAATGAGTTTTTAATTCAGATTGATCATCATGTAAAATGATATGAATTATTATAAATATTAATGAGTGATTAACATGTTTATATATATTGTGTGGTACCAGAGACACTGAGCTGTCAATCAGCCAGCATCACTTCCTGTTACCTCTGCTCTTCATGATGTAGTGAACGGCTCGGTCACTGATCGCCGCGTCGCTCGGCTGAATGTCTAGGAACGGTTTGTTCCCCACGCCCATGGACACCATCTCCTTCAGACGCATCTCTGAACACATGACACATGACATCATCGTTAGATCATTACATCACAGAGGAGGAGCTCAGAGGCACAGACCCCGCCCCTCTCTACCTTTGTTCCTGGTGGCCTGGGTCCACAGGATTCGGGCGATGTCACACGTCCAGGTGAGTTTCACATCTGGTGTGGCGGCCTGAAGGATGAAGGTCTGATTCTTGGACGTCCTCCTCCTGAACCAGATCTCGAACCGCAGCCCGCTGTCACCGGTGGACTCCGTCAAACCCACGTCAGCTGTCTGAAGGACAAACAGGATGTTAAAGTTTCAGAACAAGACGTGGTCTGTGGTCTCAGGTCTGTGGTCTCAGGTCTGTGGTCTCAGGTCTGTGGTCTCAGGTTTCAGGTCTGAGGTCTGTGGTCTGAGGTCTGTGGTTTGTGGTCTGTGGTCTGTGGTCTGTGGTCTCAGGTTTCAGGTCTGAGGTCTCAGGTCTGTGGTTTGTGGTCTGTGGTCTCAGGTGGTCTCAGGTGGTCTGAGGTCTGTGGTCTCAGGTGGTCTCAGGTCTGTGGTCTCAGATGGTCTCAGGTCTGAGGTCTCAGGTGGTCTCAGGTCTGTGCTCTCAGGTGGTCTCAGGTGGACTGAGGTGTGTTACCTTGAAGGAGTGTTTGTAGATGAACACGTCCAGCCCTCCCTCCATCTTCTTGGGTTTACTGAAGAGTATCAGCTCCTCAAACAGGAAGATGTGACGCTGACATTTCCTTCTCCCAGTCCAGACCGTGAACTCGTCCTGACGGATCAGCTGACCCTGCTCCTTCAGGTTCACCTGAGAGACAGAGACGGATCACTTCCTGTCTGCAGTGTCACATGACTGAACTGTCCACTGTCTGATTCATCTCTCAACTTACATCACAGTCTCTGATGGCGTCCATTGCCAGCAGATCGTTGCCATGGCGAAGCTGAAACTTGACCATGTCGGTGGCAGCCTGCAGCGCGACGAGCTCCGCCTCCTGGGCCACGCCCACCTCCTTGCTGAGGTCGGTGAGCAGCAGAGCGTATTTACTCATCCTCTGGACCGGCTTCAGCAGGTAGGAGGACAGATCCATCTTATCTCCCAGCTCCACCTGCTTCCTCTGGGGTCAAAGGTCACAGACAGAGTTTAGGAATGTGGGACACAGCTCCCACTCAGAGGTCAAAGGTCATGGTGTGAGGTCTCACCCTGAAGAAGGAGTTTCCGTGGTTCAACAGCAGAGCATCAGACTTTGGTTTGTTCTTACTGTAGAGAGCGTAGAGACTGAACTGCTCCTGCTGTGAGAGAGAGACCACATCTGGATCAACATGTGGATCAATACTACATCTGTTCAACACCACAACTGGATCGGATCAACATCTGGATCAATACACATTTAGATATAAACACAGCAGCTTCCTCCTCTGACAGACACGGGGTCATTACCCTTCGTTGATTAATGTCTGATAATCAGCTGATAACCTGATTGATACATGATGATCATATATCAATACCTGAGAGTTCAATAATCTGATGATCAGTTGATATTTAGTTTCTTGTGATCAGTGTAAAATAAACTATAAACAGTTTGTTTCTGATCATGGGATTTATCAGCTGACAGGTTCTTTGATAGTGATTGATCTGTAATAAACTAATCAGCTGATCAATCATCCTGACTGACTTAATGACATTCATATTAATCAGTGTTTTTTTCTATAAAACAGCTGACACGTTTATTTATTCACGACAATGAACTGATTGAAGTCTTAGATTTATGGTGTTTGGTTCAGTGTGTCTCAGCTCATCTGTTTCCCTCCCTGTGTATGAGGTCACAGGTCACACGTGGAGCCAGGTGTGTCTCCTTCCTCCTCCTACCTGTCTGTGTGTCCCCAGTAAAGATCAGTGATGAGTCGTTCACTGGACTGACTGAGTTTTAAAGATAATATTGTTAACAGTTTGTCAATGAAAACATCTGCAGCCTCTGTAACTGACAGAGAGGCTTTTCCTCTTCTGGTCTCTCTTCAGCAGCAGGTCGTCGCTCTCTTTATAATAATATAATAATAATTATAATTAGGGCTGTCCCAAACGATTATTCTTCAAACGATTAATTTAGCGATTATTTTTGCGATTATTCGACTAATCTAACGATTAGTTTTTTTATTAACCTAACAGTAATTTTATTGCAATTATTTTCCAGTTAGTCATTTAATATAACAATTTGCCCCGTCCAACATCTTGACTCGCTGCACCAGGGTGTTTCCTCCTTATGTGCTCGTGCATGACTGTCGTGCATGAGAGATATGCCAGATGCACTTTGCAGAGTCTGCAGTCTACCGCACTGTTGGTGTCAAGATTAAAGTATTCCCAAACTCTGGAGGACCGTGTGCGAGCATTTTTGCCGTGTGTTGCTCCACGCGCTCCGTCGTGCTGCTGGTAGACGCCGACATGTTGTTCAAATAGATTTACACAGACGCAAATCATTCACGTAGTCAATGACTTCAATTACGTCACCGCGTTGTCCCAGTCCGTGCGCTGCGCTTGTATCCGGGTAAACCAAAGACGATGGATATAAACGGTCCATTAGAAAGTTCCGGTTTGGTTCTATGAACATTTACCCTGTGTGGTTTTACACGACGCGTCGACACTAAAATTCCACGTTGAATAATTTTTATAATCGACAACGTCGATTACGTCGGATAATCGTCCCAGCCCTAATTATAATATATTATCATAACATGTGAGCAGCTACAGCTTCAGGTGGAGGATAGCTTTTAGCATGCTAACTTCAATAGCAGAAGAGACGTGATAGAGACAAGAGTTAACATCTGTGTTTGTCTGCACCTCTGGAGAGGAGACAGATGCTGGTGAGTAAAGAAATGAAGTGACTGGTCAGTAAACAGCTGCTAATGCTAACATTAGCTATGTAGCATTAGCAAAACGAACATATAGCTCCTTTAAATGAGCTCAAACATGTCCGACATGTCTCTACTGTGACTGATCACAGAACAGTGACTCTATTCACTGTGACTGATCACATGATCAGAGGACTGAATGTCTCTCCCCTCTGGTGCTGTGTGTGTGTGTGTGTGTGTGTGTGTGTGTGTGTGTGTGTGTGTGTCCTACATGTCTGAGGAAGCAGTGAGGCACTCTGAGTGGGTGTTTCCAGCAGGCCTCCAGCTCCCTGAGGAAGAACTGACTGTGGAAGTCCAGGAGTTTCTCCAGGTTCCCAAAGACCACGGAGCGTTTCCCCCTCAGGTCCTGGGGCAGGTCGACCCGGTCCATCTCTGGGAAGTAGTGGTGTATGATGTATCGCAGAGAGCGGACGTATTCCCGCTCCGTGGTCACCATCTCCTCCACAATGTGACGCAGTTTACTGCACAGACATGTACACACATCAGACTGATGACAGGGACAAGGTGAGCTCAGGTGTGTTCATCACGACTCCTCCTACCTCCTCACTACATCTCCAGCTCACTGGAAGAAGAAGATCTGCTGTTAATCATTTAATCTGTGAAGACTCTGAATCTTCTCATCGACACCCAGACCTGCTTCGCTACCGTCACATTAACGAGGTTACTGTCTTTCTTCTCAGTGAAGACTGAGACAGTGTTGACTGGTAGAGACCAGTCTCAGGTAGAGACCAGACTCTCTGTTCTGTCTGTTCTATTATACAAAATGTGGTCCGACGTTCTGGGTTGTACACTGACATCTACGAAGGCTGCGATCAAACTAACACACATGCAAACACGCATCACATGACCAATCATCTACACTGAACATGTGTGAGCAAGTGTAAACAGGAAGTACATTGTCTATTCTGCAATTGGTCAGTTACAGTAAATCCACTGAAGGAGGAACAGGTAGTCCAGGCTGATGAGAGCCAATCAGGAGAGCCCGTCGGTGTGACGTCATCATTTCCAAAGGTCTCAGTTTCTGTCCGTCCAGACTACAACACAACCCCAGAGATTTCAAAATAAAACACAACCCCAGAGTTTTCAGAATAAAACACAACCCCAGAGTTTTCAAAATAAAATACGTCCAACTGAGTTTCTAAAAGTCATCCTCAGGTGCTTCGGTTGAACTACGTCACTGTGCCTACATGGATGTGATAATAAGAGCAGACTTTAAATGGACACATTACCATGACAACAACTCTGTGGGTCAGCTGTTAGTTTGTCTCCCAGGTGAAGCAGCAGGTAACTGCATGTTTCAGGGAGATCTTTCAAATGTGGATACAAGAACTAAACCTGACTCAAATGCTTTCCACGTTAACCACTCAAAAATTCAAGATGGCTGCCATTTCTGGCAAGGAAATGTTATTTTTTGCACCAAGTTCATCCACAATTTTTTCATCAATAATCCTGGTGTCAAATCAAACTATAATCTAGAAAGTGACATTTTATATTCATCATAAAAAATTAAATGAAAGTATTTCAGCAAAAACATTACTCACAAAAAGATTGCTAACTAGCCTTGCGCTAGTGAGTTAGCCTAGAGAGTTAATGTTAGGACAAGTAAACATAGTGACTAATGAAGCTCTGAGGAAATGTTGAAATCTGTCTGTGGGTAAAATGTGTTTCTTGTTCCTGACATGGCGGCCATTTTAACATTTTGAAATTTCAGATGTCTAATGAGATTTTTCAAATTAATGGCCCCAGAGAGAAAAACAGACCAGGTTCACAAAGATTAATACATGATCTGCTGCAGGAGGATGAATCAGACCTGAACAGACGCCATGTTGATTCTCATGGATGTAAATCATGATGTAAATCAGCTGTCCAGCTGATTACCCACCTTCCCCTGGGGCGGGGGTCTATTGCAGGGCTGCCGATGGTTCTCGGGGTGCCGGGTGTCCCGGGGGTGCGTAGCCCCTGTCCCATCCAGCCGTGAGCGGGCGTCCTGGGGCAGAGCGTGTGGTCGGCCGCCTCGGTGCTACTGACCTCCAGGCCGCGGATGAACACGCCAGTGTTTCCTCTGCGCACAGGCTCGCTGAGGGCACGAGCACACGACCCGTACCGCACCGCTTCGGGGGTGGAGGGACAGTCAAAGCTCTGGGTCTTCCTGAGTTGCTGCCGCCTGCTGGAAGAGAAGGAAAAAGAGGAGGAGGAGCAGGAGGAGGAGTCCAGGCGAGGAAGGCTGGGACTGGAGCAGAGATCCACCCGGTCTGATGACTCCTCTGAGGAGACGCTGCGGAACAGACGCTGGAGGAGCGGGGTGTGCTGGGGTGTGTGGGGGGAGCCAGAGGAGGGAGCAGGGGTGAAGGCGATGGGTGAGGAGGTGAGGGGGAGCAGGGAGGATGCGCTACGAGGAGGTGAGGAGGTGTTAGCGTCCTCCTCTGGCGGCCAGGAGGAGGATGATGTCTCACGGACACCCCAGAGTCCTGACAGCGTCTTCCTGGAGGACATAGAGCTTCTGCTGTGGGTGGAGTCAGAGCGGCGCCTGTGGCTGGAGTCTCGTGTCCTGAGCGCTGCCTCCATCTTTCTGTCAAACATCTTCTTTGTCTCCTGACACTTGGACCAGGCAAAGCTCCACTGACGGAGGCCTCGCTCACCCCGCAGCTCACCTGCCGCTGCCTTCATCTCCTGGAAACGGGCATCTGTGATTGGTGGGTGCTCACGCTGGTAGTCCTCCAGGCAGCCAATCACAGCCTGGCATTTGTCCGGCAGCGTGCACTCCTCCATACTGACACCAGCTAGGTGACGCATACCCTCCAACGCCCAGCCATAGGCCTGCAGACAGAGAGGGAACTGGTCATGTGACATCACACAGGGGTGGGGGGGTTGACCTCTGACCCTTAACCTGAGCAGCAGGTTAAATTACCTCATTAGTTCTTCTTCTTATTAAGTTATTTATTCATTTATTTTGTCTCTCAGTAAAATACGAACATATTTTCTGACAAACAGAAGCTGACGGTGATGTTCAGGTGATGTTACACAAACAAACCTGCTGATTAGTTCACACATGAAACTGATGAACTGTGTGTGTGTGCGTGTGTGTTGACACCACAAAGGAGGCGACCACCAACCTCCTTCTTTATTGAAGGTTGGAGGGGGAGGAGCTTGTGTGTGTGTGTGTGCTATAAATAAAAGACAAGGCCTCCTGTTTTTCTACACAGATGGGATGAATGAGTCTTTACCCTCCTGACAGACAATAACACATTACCTCACCACTAAGACAGCACACACACACACACACACACACACACACAGACAGACACACACACACACAGTAACATGTGAGGTCATGTGCGTGGTTGGCCTCAGGTTGGCCTAGGTGGTGGGTCTGTACCATGACCAGCAGAGGGCGCTCAACACGCTCAACACACAGGAAGTGTAAAATCATTTAAGATCAATGGATCTGAATCAATATTTATAACTTCCTGGATCTTTTGTTTCAGTCATCAAATCAATTTGAATGTATTCAAATCAAAGTGGATGAGTGACATCACAAACTGCCAATCAGGCTGCAGAGATCCTCTGGTATGTTCATCTCCCATCGTGCTCTGGAGCAGTAAGAGGTCAAATAAAAACACGCTCCAGTGAACATGGGTAACTGGTAACACTGGCTGAACAGGTGTGAACCTGCACAGAGAACAGGTGAAGCTGCAGGTAACTGACATCACATCATCCAGGTGCAGTCTGTCTCTGCAGTCCGACAATGAAACCATATGAACCATCACTCTCTCTCTCACACACACACACACACACACACACACACACACACACACACCTACAGTAGGCCTCTGGGTCAGCGCTTTGTGTGTGTCTGTGGGAACTGAGCTGCTGCTGTGATCAAGACACATCAGCAAGCTAATCAGTTACAGGAGCAGTGAGCCGACACACACACACACACACACACACACAGGATGGGAGGGGTGGGGACAAGCATTAAGTAAGCTGTCAGTCATCTGTCCTGATGAGGAGGAGGATGGACAGGATGATGAAGGCTCAGTAGGATAAATTACATTAAAGGTGCCCTTCTTTCAGTCTTTGTGCTAAGCTATGCTAACAGTTTCCCTCTGCCTCTAGTCTTTGTGTTAAGCTAGGCTAACAGTTTCCCTCTGCTTCCAGTCTTTGTGCTAAGCTAAGCTAACAGATTCCCTCTGCCTCTAGTCTTTGTGTTAAGCTAGGCTAACAGTTTCCCTCTGCTTCCAGTCTTTGTGCTAAGCTAAGCTAACAGATTCCCTCTGCCTCTAGTCTTTGTGTTAAGCTAGGCTAACAGTTTCCCTCTGCTTCCAGTCTTTGTGCTAAGCTAGGCTAACAGTTTCCCCCTGCCCCCCCAGCTTCAATAACTCACTACATTTTAAAATCCATCAGAACAGAGACACTGCTTCTTCATCAACAGGCTAAACTAGCAGTGACACAAACAGCTGTGATCAACTTCAAAGTCTTAACAACAAATTATTCACTAACAGAAGAAGAAATGTTTAATTTTTTAGTATTTAAATGTTTATATGTTTATGTGTTTAAGTGTTCATATGTTAATAAGTGTAAGTGTTTAAATGTTTATAAGTTTAAGTGATTACATGTTTATATGTTTAAATGTTTATATGTTTAATATATACAGCTGTGACTGTGACCATCAGTGAACAGGAGGCTTTTACTAAACGCGAGAGAAGAGACGAGGACCGACCCGGACTCTCATTAAAATAACATGGTTTCTATTGTACTGCAGAGACAGGAGGAGGAGGAGGACTGACCAGGAGCAGACAGGCTCTGGTTTGGGGACAGTGTCCCTGCAGGATTCCAGTCCTGGAACCAGTCAACCACAGAGGAGGGAGGAGAGGAGGGCGGAGGGGGGAGGTCAAAACCCTCCAAAACCAGATAAAGGAGGAGGGGGAGGGCTCCTCTCTACCCCTTCAGAGGAGGAGGAGGAGGAGGAGAGGGAGTGGTCTGACTTCAAACACACCAACATATTTACTGAATCAGTTGCTCTTTAAAG
Source organism: Seriola aureovittata (assembly GCF_021018895.1). Classification (NCBI taxonomy): domain Eukaryota; kingdom Metazoa; phylum Chordata; class Actinopteri; order Carangiformes; family Carangidae; genus Seriola; species Seriola aureovittata. Next base: position 340,060 of record NC_079364.1, read on the forward strand.
TTCCAGACTGGAACCAACTGAACCTCTTCACATCAGTCTGACAGGTCCGGTCCAGACCAGGACCAGAACCTCCCAGACCAGCTTCACTTTACAGGAAGAACTCTGGTGTGCAGGGTTCTGTTTCTGTTCCTCTGTGTAGTTCTGGAGTCTGTGGGTTCAACCAGGTCTGACATCATGTCACACGACCTTCTACCAGAACAAACATGGCCGACATCAGCAGGTCGCTCTGGGACGTCTGAGCTGAGCAGGACTGTAGAGTCTGCACAGAGACCTCGAGCTGAGTGAACCGAGATCTGTATTTACCTGTATGTCTCCCTTGGCAACGCACAGGTGATGTCATCATCAGTCACAGATATAAAACATAAATCTTCATGAAAACGACTGAAGATCAGAGTCTGTACACATCACAGACCAGCTGATCCAGACTGGAATAGACCTGGTCCAGACTGTCAGGGCAGTGTCAAATGACTGGACTGAAGGTCTGGTGATTCTTTAGTGTAAAACACTGAGAGCTACACCCAGTCTGTTCTTCCAACCAGTCTCCACCAGGACTGACGTAGCTCCGCCTCCTGTATGGCATTTCAGAGCAGACGCTTCAGAAGCTGTTACAATGTGAGCTGAACTCCGACGTGTCAGTGACTTCAGGTTTATCACAGGTGAGCTCGGGGTTGTTCTCACCTGCTGGAAACACTCTGGTTGGTGTAGAGGGGGGTGGAGCCTGACGGAGGCAGGATATAATGTAAAAGCCGCACTGAGAAAATGTTTTATTGTTTACATCATAAACAACAGTCTTTTCTGTTCCTGATGATTGATGTGAAACCAGAACAAGATGGTCGTTTACAGATTCAGTCACATGATAAAACATCATCACCCCGCCCCCTCCCTCCCTGTGAATCCTCAGGACAATCTCAAGGTGAGGTCTGTCCTATGTTCCCTCTCAGCTCCTCTGAGTCTCAACATGTTCAGGGTCAGTGTGTGAACGCACTGATGATTACAGAGTCCAACAGATCGCAGGACAAAGAGGCTAAGAACACAACTAACCTGGGACAGGACGATGAGAAAGATGAGGACGACTGGACGTCCTGAGTCCAGATCAGCTGAGCCAAAACAAACAGAACTCACCAAATCACAGACAGAGAGGAAACCTCATCAGCTCAAACTCACACGACTTTATTTAATCTTCTGTTGGAGAGTTTCCAAAGATCATGAATCCGTCACAACATGCGGATCGGACATGAAGTAAAACCACAAACACTAAACACCTGATCACAACCTTTAATCTGGATTCTGAGGTCAGACTGTGATACAGGATTAACCCTGTAGTCTCCTGCAGGTTTTCAGACTCCATCCACATTCCTGTGTTTTCGTTTTAAAACGCATCTCTTTTCCTAAGTTTTCGCCGCCTGTGCACATGACTCTGGTGTTTTCGAGCACCGAAAACAGACTTTTGGAAACGGTGCTGGACCCGTTTTATTTTGAAAACTCTGTGGCTGTGTTTTATTTTGAAAACTCTGGGGTTGTATTTTACTTTGAAAACCCTGAGGTTGTGTTTTATTTTAAAAACTCTGGGGTTGTGTTGTACTCTGGACAGAAAGTGAGGCCTTTGTAATCGATGAGGTCACAGCCACGGTCTCTCCTGATTGGCTCTCATCAGCCTGGACTACCAGTGGTGAATACAACATGATGATGAATGACAGTGTCACTGACCTTGTTGTCTTTGCAGCTGCTGCTGTTCACTTACATTCTCTGTTTTAATGCTACAACTGTCTCTGCTGTTCCTCCTTCAGAGGAGACCCTCTACTTCCTGTTTACACCGGCTCACACATGCTCAGTGTAGGTGATGGTCATGTGACTGTTGTTTCCAGGTGTGTTAGTGTTGATGGAGATCGTTTTAGTTGAAAGTGCTGGTTGAAAATGAAAATGCAGTGGTGTGGAAGCAGCCTCAGTCAGACTGTGTGACTGATGTCTCCACCACAGCTCTAAACAGATGTATCCTACATTATCAGGTCACATCCTGCTTTAGTTATACTCCACAGAAACTGACCAATCACAGCTGCTGTAGCTCTGATGAAGATCTGGAGCCTGTGGTCTCGGTCGGTAGAGTGAGACTGTGTGAAGGCTCACTGACCTGTGGAGCAGCACTCAGGTGAAGTGACACATCCTGTCAAACATTATTGAACTGATCTACAGGTGGAGGCAACACGGCACTAACAAAGGCAGAGAAGAAGAACAAGACAGCTAACAGGTAAACAAACCTGAGAGCTCGAGGACTCACACACACACGCACACAGACACACACACAGACACACACACACAGACACACAGTCACACACACACGCACACACACACACACACACACACACACACACACACACACACACGGGTCCCTCTACAACCGCTCACCAGCATTAGTTAGCTCACACAGGTCCTGTTAACTTTCTGCTGCAGGAAAGTGAGACTAATGGAAAACACATTACACACACACACACACACACACACACACACACACACACACACACACACACACAGGAGAAGAGCTGTTTTCAAATCAAATATCAATCTGTAGTCAAACTTTCGCCGTCATCAAATCAAACTGAATAACTGCTACGAACACACACTAACTACACACTAACTACACACACACACTGATGAAGCTGCACTACTTCCCAACAACTGCAGTGTGTGTGTTTGTGTAAAAGAAGTGTGTGTCTTTACCTCGGTGTGTCCTGCTGAAGAGCTGCAGCCTGACTGAGCTGTGCAGAGAGCGGCATCCCGACCACACACACACAAACACACACACAGACCACCCCCCCCCCTTATTCACAGACTGAATGGCAGATGGGCGGTCCCAGGTCCCAGGAGGAGGGGAGGGGGGAGTTCACCATGGCAACAAAGACTTGAAAAAAAAAAAGACTTGTGAAAGGAGTGAAAAGAGGAAGGAGGGAAGACTTGGCACTGGAGTGATACCTGGACTAAACACACACACACACACACACACACACACACACACACACACACACACACACGAAGCACTGACTGTGTCACAAAGGTGTCATGTTTGGACAGAAGCTGCTGTTGTTTCTCTAAGACTGTTTCTGTCCTGACAAAACCACGATGTGGAGATACGAGGTTTCAGCCGACAGCAGCGAGTCATGCTGTGACTCTGTCTCTGTGTGTGTGTGTGTGTGTGTGTGTGTGTGTGTGTGTGTGTCAGGTCAATATCAGCCGTCAGTGTATCAAAGTGGAAACTTCACAATAAACTACAGTCACTTCACTGCACAGATCAACACACACACACACACACAGACACACACAGACACACACAGACACGCACAGACACACACACACACACACACACACACACACACACACACACACACACACGCACACACACACACACACACACACACACAGAATATGGACAATCATCATCAACATTATCAGGTCATGTGTGAATGAAGAGACTGTTTGACGCCTCAGGCTCAGTCTGACTCGAGTCCGACAGTCAGTCAGTCAGTCAGTCAGTCAGTCAGTGTCCACATCACTACATTTTCATTCTAAAACGATCTCCGTTCAGACTAACACACCTGGTAACAACAGTCACATGACCATCACCTACACTGAGCATGTGCGAGCCGATGTAAACAGGAAGTAGATTGTCTCCTCTGCAGTAAAGCCTCTGAAGGAGGAACAGCAAAGACAGTTGTAGCATTAAAATTGGTTGTCCAGGCTGACGTAAACCTCATTGTTTACAAAGGCCTCAGTTTCTGTTCGTCCAGACTAAAACACTATCCTAGGTTTTCAAAATAAAACACTATCCTAGGTTTTCAAAATAAAACGCAACCCCAGAATTTTCTAACTAAAACACAACCCCAGATGTTTCAAAATAAAACTCAACCCCAGATGTTTCAAAATGAAACACAACCCCAGACTTTTCAAAATAAAACACAACCCCGGACTAAATAAAACAGGTCTGGCAGAGTTTCTGAAGGTTGTAGTAGAGCGGACAGAGGAGGAAATATAGAAGAGATTAGTTGGATGAAGTTGAAGATGTAGGAGAGGAGGCCGGTGTGATGGTCTCTGTGATGTTTCAGTTACACCTGTATGTGTGTTGATCTGATGAAGCACAGTCGTCAGTCAGCTGTGTCACCTTCATGTCTGATCCATTATAGAGACAGGCTATTTTAATAGAAATCATCAATTTCCAATTAAATATCATTTCCATATCACACACAAACACACGCACCCCTCCCTCCTACAGTACAGGGTCATATGGACAAAGACCATCACCCCCCACCCCCCACCCCCCTTTAAAACAGGCAGAGTCCAGCATACAAAACAATATTGACACTCTCTCCCCCCTCCTCACCCCCCTCTCTCCTGGCCTCAATACAAGCTGTCAGTTTCACTACAGGAGGACGTAAGGAGTAGGAGGGGGAGGAGGTGATGTGTTAAAGCTCCACCAACAAACCATCTGCTCTGATACACAAAACAACTTCAACTGAGAACAGAGAGACAAAAAAACAGAGAGAGACGGAGACATCACACTGAGGTCATTACTGTGACTCAGTCATAGGTACGAGGCTGTAGTGAAAGCCGTGCTGATGTTCAGTGACATCATGACCTGGAGTGTGATGTAACTTTAATGGCTACAGTGAAAACTCCAGCTTCACTACTACTGTACAACCTACAGTACAAACAACCTACAGTAGAAATAAACTACTGTACAAACAACCTACAGTAGAAATAAACTACTGTACAAACAACTTACAGTAGAAATAAACTACTGTACAAACAACCTACTGTACAAACAACTTACAGTAGAAATAAACTACTGTACAAACAACCTACAGTAGAAATAAACTACTGTACAAACAACCTACTGTACAAATAAACTACTGTAAAATAAACTACACTACTGTACAAATAAACTACTGTACAAACAACCTACTGTACAAATAAACTACTGTAAAATAAACTACTGTACAAACAACCTACTGTACAAACAACCTACTGTACAAATAAACTACTGTACAAACAACCTACTGTACAAACAAACTACTGTACAAACAAACTACTGTACAAACAACCTACTGTAAAATAAACTACTGTACAAACAACCTACTGTACAAACAAACTACTGTACAAACAACCTACTGTAAAATAAACTACTGTACAAACAACCTACTGTACAAACAAACTACTGTACAAACAACCTACTGTACAAACAAACTACTGTACAAACAACCTACTGTACAAACAAACTACTGTACATCCAAATCAATATTTGTTTCCTCTGGACACTACATAGACTAACATCTTTTTACGAGCTGCAGATTGATGTTAGAAATCAGTCTTTTTCGTGCAGCAAGTAACCTTAGTAACAGATGGTTAAAGAGCTGATTAAAGAGGTGACATCATCATCAGCTGAGAACCAGCTGACAGAATCAGTACCTGGTCTAAGAAGCGGTAGAGTCTGACAGCCCGGTCGATGTTCTGTCCGGTGGTGTTGACCCTCTGGGAGAAGTCCTGCAGCTGCGCCCAGAAAGAATGAACTTTGACCTCGTAGCTGTGGAGGTCAGCTGACGACACGTCAACCCAGCGCTCCAGACGAGCCAACAACGCCTCACCTCGTTTACAGTGATCCTGCAGAGAGAGAAGACGAGGGTCACCTTGTCTGTGTGTGTGTGTTTGAGCGTGTGTGTGTTTGAGCGTGTGTGTGTGTGTGTGTTTCGTACATATGCAGTTGTGTAGAAGTCTTTGAACTTCTGCTGTTTCCTGTTGAGAAGCTCCAGAGAATCCTCAGGTTCATCCAGAGTTTTCAATTGGACCTCACCGACCTCCTCCAGCCACAACCTCACCTGTGAAACACACACCTGTATAACATCTGCATGAACACCTGTATGATACCTGTATGACACCTGTATCAACACTTGTGTATGTGGCTGCTCAGACCGACAACATCAACATGATCCTGATGATGTCATCGGTGTGTGCATATTGAGCACGCTCAGACTGACCTCCGTGAAGCCCTGCTCCAGGATCCTGAAGTCCAGGATGAAGGTGAGCTCCTGGGTCCTGGAGTTGGACAGAGTGACGAGGCGGTGCAGCAGCTCGTCCACCTGCTCGTACAGGGACGACACCGCCTCCACCTGGGCCCTGTACTCCTCCGTCACACTGATGCTGCTCTCCTCTCTGCGCAGCCATGACAGACAGGCCCCGCCCTCCTGCTGTAACTGCACCAATCGACTGTCCTCAAGGACGCTACACATCACCGCCTTGTACCTGGACAACAGCAGCTCAGCATCCTGGGAAACAGACAGGAAGAGAGAGAGAGAGAGAGAGAGAGAGAGGATCCGGATCAGTGAATGGATGAATGCTGGATCCTGTGTGTGTGTGTGTGGTGTGTGTGTGTGTGTGTGTGTGTGTGTGTGTTACCTCAGCAGCAGCAGGTAGAGGTGTGGTCTGCAGGACGCTGATGGTTTTCTGCAGCAGTCTGATGACGTCTTCACACTGACTGGTCAGCTGCTCCACTCTCTGAAGGACACAATCAATCAATCAATGAACTACAACAACCCTCATCCTCATGGAAGGGTCAACTGATCTGAGCAGCTGGAGTCATAACACATTTGACAGTTTGTCTTGATTATTAAAACAGTGAATTGATTATCAGAGTAGTTGCTGGTCAGTTCCCTGCTGATCGATTCATCATTTCAGTTATAAAATAAAACTACAAACACAGGATGAAGACACTGAGTGTTAAACTTCTTTGTTTCACTTTGTTCAAAACATTTAAAAGCTGTGTGTGTGTGTGTGTGTGTGTGTGTGTGTATGTGTGTGTGTGTGTGTCTGTGTATGTGTGTGTGTGTCTGTGTATGTGTCTGTGTGTGTGTGTGTGTGTGTCTGTGTATGTGTATGTGTGTGTGCATGTGTGTGTGTGTCTGTGTATGTGTGTGTGTGTCTGTGTATGTGTCTGTGTATGTGTATGTGTGTGTGCATGTGTGTGTGTGTCTGTGTATGTGTGTGTGTGTCTGTGTATGTGTCTGTGTGTGTGTGTGTGTGCTGACCGCTCTGAAGCTGAGCCAGCTGCTCTGCCTGAAGCTGAAGGATCCTCCGAGCTCTGCAGGAAGCTGCTGCAGCTCCACGTGTTTCTGAACAGACTTCAGAGAGTTCAACACCTCCACCTGCACCACAAACACAGTCTGTGTCAGCGTGTGTGTCACAGTCAGATGGTCACAAAGTCAAAGGTCAGTGTAGAGGGTAGATCTGATCTCTGACCAGGTGTCATCAGTTACCTGTGAGGCTGCAGGTTTATCCAGACGTAGAGACGAGTCCTTTTTGACCAGCAGTAACACAGTGTGGACAGAGCCTGGTGTGTTCTCCTACACACACACACACACACACACACACACACACACACACACACAAACACACACACACACACACACAGCAGTAAGTGGAGCTGTCGCCCTCTGCTGGTCAGTGACAGACCTCCACCTTCTGCTTCAGGAGCTTTGTCAAAGTGATGATGGAGGACTATGTGAACAGACTGTGGGTGTAGTTCCTGATGGTTCAGAGTCTGGAGAACTGACTGGTCAGAGGTAAACTCATCAGTCTGTACATCACTTCATTCACACTGTGATTCACCAAAATCCCTGTATCCCCAATTAATTCAACAGAATTGTGGGTCATTTCAAATTCATTTGATCTTGATTTTTTTAAAAAGTGGAAGCCCTCATCTCCATAAACACACATCTGTATGATATTAAACGATTGTATATAAATAAATGTATAAAACTGAGTTATATTATTGAATTATATTGTATTTTTAAAATCTTAATCTGTATTGATATTCGACACGTTTAATAATTATTGTATTGTATGTATATTTTAATACTTTCTAAACTGCTTTCGCAATAACATATTTTTGTTCATGCCAATAAAACCATTTAAATTTGAATTTGAGAGAGAGAGAGAGAGAGAGAGAGAGAGAGAGAGAGAGAGAGAGAGAGAGAGAGATAGAGCAGGAGAAATAAAACTTTATCAGCTGATCAGTGACTTCCTGTCTCAGACTCACCTGCAGGGACCTGAGGGCGGAGAAGAGGGCGGGGACAGGAACAGCTCTGCGGGCATCCACCAGCACCGTCAGCCCCAACGCTCGCATCTCCTTCCTGGTCCACACAGGAAGTGACGTTAGAGGGAGAACACCTGAGACACAGCTGTGATGCAGGTGGGGTGGGGGTGGGGGGGTCGTACCTGAGGGTTGAGGTGTAGTAGAGCAGGAGGCGGAGCAGCTCGGCCCGCTCACAGCCGGGGTTCGACCACACGGAGCTCCAGGTACAGACCGTCAGCAGAGCTCGTCCACTCTTGTCTCTGGTACCTGCAGGAGACACAGAGGAGACGCTGTGTTCACTGACACTCAGGAAATCACAGTTGTGACACTGTGAAGACATACACAGCTACACAACACTGACACATTCACCTGATTCTTCATGTGATGCTGAAAGTGTTAAAACACCTGTTCAACTATGTGAAATGATGAGGTCACACCCACCAACACGACAGGAGCACAGGTGACAGTCATGATACTCAAACCCGGAACTACAGACTGTAGAGAACACAACTGCACCAACAGGTGAACGTTCCTCAGGTGAGACCGAAGACTACGCCCTTGTTATCCCTCATTATATTAATGTTTATATTATATTTATATTATATAATTATACCTCCTGTACTGAGCTATATTATAGAACTTTTTTTATTTTAATATATTTCTGTTATTTTTCATCCACCATTTATTGCTGATTGTGAATCTTCCTATTAAATCGATATATGGACTGATGGGACAGATGTTTTCACCCATCACTATTATTATGTTTGTATACTTGTATTCTATTTTTATTTGTGATTTATTTGATATAAAAATGAAATGAGCTGAACTTCAGATGTGATTTTGTTTATGGGTTTGAAGGAGACAGAGCTCAGGCTGTTTCACCACTACAGCTTCTTGTGTTGTTTTATGAGTGTGGGATGATCACACGTCTGAGCATGACACAAATACACAACTACAAATATCACTGGGGTTGGCGCTCATGAATATCTAAATAACTTCAGAATTGTAAATGCTAAATTCATCATCCACAAATAAACATTCGCCAAATCAACTCCTAAAATTCCCCTTTTTCTCCTGGAAGTGAATTTTCTAAAGAAAAGAGGCTTCAGCTGCTGCTCTCTGTCCAGGAGAGTGTGTGTCAGGTGTGTGTGTTTGTCTCTCAGGTGGATACAGGAGCACGTCCATGGGAGACGTCTCCAGGTAACTTTGGTGTGTTAACAGCTCAGACTCTCTGAACTGGTCCCAGTTTGACCCTGGACTGACCTGTCTGGGTCTGACCTGGTCCAGATGGAGCCTACATGAGGTGTGTGTTTCTCTCACCAGGTAGACAGACAGCTCCAGAGCTCAGCAGCACACTGAAGAAGCTGGACCGGGAGGACCGGGAGGACTGTACCGGGGCTGTGGGAACAGCTGGATGATCCAGCTGTGGAGGGGGTGCTGGTTGTTCTGGTTCTGTTGGACTGGGACCAGTAGACGGACTGACCTCTGACTGGGGAGGAGGTGGATCATCATCACTGAGACCTGTGGAGGGATTCTATACGTTTATATACATTTTTTTATTCATTGTAAACTCTGACTGACTCTGAATACAGGCTTTATATAGTATATACTATAGTATATAGTATATACTATATACTATAGTATATACACTGACAGGCTTTATATACAAACCCCAATTCCAAAGAAGTTGGGACATTGTGTAAAATGTAAATAAAAACAGAATACAGTGATTTGCAAATCCTTTTTGACCTACATTCAATTGAATACACTACAAAGACAAGATATTTAAAGTTCAAACTGAAAAACTTTTTTTTTTTTGCAAATATTCACTCATTTTGAATTTCATGCCTGCAACACGTTCCAAAAAAGCTGGGACAGGGGCATGTTTACCACTGTGTTACATCACCTTTCCTTTTAACAACACTCAATAAGCGTTTGGGAACTGAGGACACTAATTGTTGAAGCTTTGTAGCTGGAATTCCCTCCCATTCTTGCTTGATGTACGACTTCTCCGGGGTCTCCGCTGCCGTATTTTGCGCTTCATAATGCGCCACACATGTTCAATGGGAGACAGGTCTGGACTGCAGACAGGCCGGTCTAGTACCCGCACTCTTTTACTGCGAAGCCACGCTGTTGTAACACGTGCAGAATGTGGCTTGGCATTGTCTTGCTGAAATAAGCAGGGACGTCCCTGAAAAAGACGTCGCTTGGATGGCAGCATATGTTGCTCCAAAACCTGTATGTACCTTTCAGCATTAATGGTGCCTTCACAGATGTGCAAGTTACCCACGCCATGGGCACTAACACACCCCCATACCATCACAGATGCTGGCTTTTGAACTTTGCACTCATAACAATCTGGATGGTCCTTTTCTTCTTTAGCCCGGAGAACACGCCGTCCATGGTTTCCAAAAACAATTTGAAATGTGGACTCGTCAGACCACAGCACACTTTTCCACTTTGCGTCAGTCCATCTCAGATGAGTTCGGGCCCAGAGAAGCGGGCGCTGTTTCTGGGTGTTGTTGATATATGGCTTTCGCTTTGCATGGTAGAGTTTGAACTTGCACTTGTAGATGTAGCATTGAACTGTGTTAACTGACAATGGTTTTCCAAAGTGTTCCTGAGCCCACCTGGTAATACCCTGTTTTCGGTCTTGCCGCTTACACACAGAGATTTGTCCAGATTCTCTGAATCTTTTGATGATATTATGGATTGTAGATGATGAAATCCCTAACTTCCTTGCAATTGTACGTTGAGAAACGTTGTTATTAAACTGTTATTTATGTATTATTTATGTATTTTATTAGACTATTTGCTCACGCAGTTGTTCACAAAGTGGTGAACCTCGGCCCACCCTTGCTTGTGAATGACTGAGGCTTTCGGGAATGCTCATTTTATACCCAATCATGACACTCACCTGTTTCCAATTAACCTGTTCACCTGTGGAATGTTCCAAACAGGTGATTTTTGAGTATTCCTCAACTTTCCCAATCTTATGTTGCCTCTGTCCCAGCTTTTTTGGAACGTGTTGCAGGCATGAAATTCAAAATGAGTGAATATTTGCAAAAAAAAAAAAAAAAAAGAAAAGTTTTTCAGTTTGAACTTTAAATATCTTGTCTTTGTAGTGTATTCAATTGAATGTAGGTCAAAAAGGATTTGCAAATCACTGTATTCTGTTTTTATTTACATTTTACACAATGTCCCAACTTTTTTGGAATTGGGGTTTGTAGTATATACACTGACAGGCTTTATATAGTATATACACTGACAGGCTTTATATAGTATATACACTGACAGGCTTTATATAGTATATACACTGACAGGCTTTATATAGTATATACACTGACAGGCTTTAGGATGGATATATATTTATGTGACACATGTCTATAATATAATCATACATACATGAGCATGCAGATTTGTATAGACTGGACATATATGTCATTAAATTATTCCAACTTCTAATAGGTTTCATATACAATATTTACATGTGTGCTTTTATTTTATATGAACATGTATGTCGTATACAAATTCAATATATTTACATATATCAAATGTGTGTATGAACAGGACTAGGACCTCATGAGGACTACAATAAGGTCTGTGTTTATACCAGAACACACCAGAACGCACGCACACACACACACACACACACACACACACACACACACAGCACCAGAGGGGAGAGACATTCAGTCCTCTGATCATGTGATCAATCCCAGTGAATAGAGTCACTGTTGTGCTGCTGTCGATGATGTCACTACTGATCATCTACAGTCACACAGGTGAGTTACAACAGGTGAAGGGTCAGTGTGTGTGTTACTGAGGAGAAGGAGGGAGGACAGAAGGGAGGAGGAGAACTAGTTCAGCCAATCAGAGGAGGAACAAGAGGGACAGGAGGAGGAGGAGGTGATGGATGAAGATAGAAAGAGTCTGATGGTTTGTGGAATGAAAGGAGAAACAGGTTCTGTACCTTCAGTCTGAAGCTCTGCAGTTCCTCCTCCACCAACCTCCTCACAGCTGCACTCCTCCTCCAGCTCCTCCTGCTCCTCTGACTTCCTCTGTCCACCTTCAGACTCTTCAGGTTCAGTCCGAAGTGAGTCTGCATCCATCGCTGGTGAGGAGGAGCTCGATGCGTCAACCTCCTCAGACTCCTCACAGTGTGTCAGTTGTTTAAAGTTTTCACAATAAGAGTCCTCAGTGTGTTTCGGTGGTTTAATGTTTTCACAATAAGAGTCCTCAGAGTTCGTGTGTAGTGCGTTGGACTCCTCAAAGTATGTGTGTTGTATAACATTTTCAGAATAAGAGTCTTTGGAGTGTGTTTGTACTGTGTTGTTTTCAGAATAAGAGTCCTTGGAGTGTGAGAGTTGTGTATTATTTTCAGAATAAGAGTCCCCAGTGTGTGTTTGCAGTGTGTTCTTTTCAGAATAGAAGTCCTTGGAGTGTGAGAGTTGTGTATTATTTTCAGAATAAGAGTCCTCAGAGTGTGTTTGTAGTCTGTTGTTTTCAGAATAAGAGTCCTCAGAGTGTGTTTGTAGTCTGCTGGTTTCAGAATAAGAGTCCTCAGAGTGTGTTTGTAGTCTGCTGGTTTCAGAATAAGAGTCCTCAGAGTGTGTTTGTAGTCTGTTGTTTTCAGAATAAGAGTCCTCAGAGTGTGTTTGTAGTCTGCTGTTTTCAGAATAAGAGTCCTCAGAGTGTGTTTGTAGTCTGTTGTTTTCAGAATAAGAGTCCTCAGAGTGTGTTTGTAGTCTGTTGTTTTCAGAATAAGAGTCCTCAGAGTGTGTGTTCATGCATGAGTCAGGTTCTTTATCTATGTGCCTTTCTCTACCTTCTCTCTCTTCTTGATCTTTCTCTGTTCCTTCTTCTCCCTCATCTTCTTTCATCACTTGCTCTTCTTCCCTTCTTTCTTGACTCTGCTGGACAATTACAACCTGAACCTCCTCCTCTACCTCCACCTCCTCTAACTCATCGTCTCCTTCCTCATCCAACTCTTCCTCTCCATTTCCGTCTGTCTCTTCACTTTCATCCTCCTCCTCCCTTTCTCCTCCCTCCTTAGCAGTGTATGTGTGTGGCAGTAAATTTTCTTCCCTCCTACACTCCAACTGTCCCACCTCCTCCTGCACCTCCTCCTCTTCCTTCTCTACACCCTCTTCAACTGACACCATTTCATTCTTCCTTTCATGCCTCTCCAACAGCTCTCCCTCTTGCCTCTTTTCCTCTGTTTCCCCCTCTTTCTCCTTCTCCTCCTCCTCCTCCTCCTCCACTCTCTGTTCTCTGTTGTCATCAGGTTCAGTATTCAGCTTCACCTGTCCGTCTGAATCAGTACCTTCTGTTTGCTCCTGTGACACCTGGTGCTCCGACTGACTGATGGAGGTTCCCACAACTTCAGCAGGAGCAGAGGAGGAGCAGGAGGAGCAGGTGGGGGTGTTGGGGGAGATGGGGGTAAGGATGACGGGTCCACAGGAGCCCTGGTGGAGGTTTTCCCCGATGAGCTTGGAGCAAAACTCGGTGTGGGGGCTGATGTCAACACGAGGCAAGGAGGAGTGTGTGTTGATGTTGTGAGGTGTGTGTGCTTCAGCAGTGTGTGTGTTGATGTTGTGAGGTGTGTGTGATGCAGCAGTGTGTGAGTTGATGTTGTGAGGTGTGTGTGATGCAGCAGTGTGTGAGTTGATGTTGTGAGGTGTGTTTGCTGCAGCAGTGTGTGTGTTGATGTTGTGAGGTGTGTTTGCTGCAGCAGTGTGTGTGTTGATGTTGTGAGGTGTGTGTGCTTCAGCAGTGTGTGTGTTGATGTTGTGAGGTGTGTGTGATGCAGCAGTGTGTGTGTTGATGTTGTGAGGTGTTTGTGCTTCAGCAGTGTGTGTGTTGATGTTGTGAAGTGTGTGTGATGCAGCAGTGTGTGTGTTGATGTTGTGAGGTGTGTGTGCTTCAGCAGTGTGTGTGTTGATGTTGTGAGGTGTGTGTGCTTCAGCAGTGTGTGTGTTGATGTTGTGAAGTGTGTGTGATGCAGCAGTGTGTGTGTTGATGTTGTGAGGTGTGTGTCCTGCAGCAGTGTGTGTGGAGGACCGTGTGCTGGTCCTGGCTCGGTGCTGCAGGCTGATGGACTGGGTTAAGGAACCTTTCTGGGGGGAGAACCGAGGCAGTGGGAGCTCCGTCAGCTCCACATACTCCCCCTCCGAGTCGTCAGCCTCGCTACTCGCTGCTGATTGGTCAGTTTTTGGAGCAGATGGTCGGAGCTCCTCCTGTCTGGAGTTAATATCTCTACACAGATCACGTGGCGTGTCGTCCTTCAGGGCGGTCAGGGGCCGGCTGATGAATTGTGGGTAGACCAGGTCCTCCCAGGGGACCCTGAAGATGTCTCCGTTGGCAGAGAGGACGCAGCGCTCCAGCCTGGACGCTCCTCGCTGCTCCCTTTCCCTGTTGACGGAGTCCAGCCAGGCCATGCTGAAGAGGGACAGTAGGGCTAACTCTGACACCTCCTGCTGCTCCACATAACGGCTGCCGGCCGACACGCTGCACAGGAGCAGGCGGGGGGAGGAGGAGGCGATGCAGCTCCTACAGGAGGTGCCGTGAGGTTGAAGAGGAGGAGGAGGAGCAGCAGGAGAAACCAGCAGGTAGAAGTCTCCTGGACGGAGGAAATGCTGGTCCAGAGGACAGAGCTGAACGACTACTTTCTCCTGGACACACAGAGGCCAGCCTTCACCACACTGCACCTGAGGAGGAGGAGGAGGAGGAGGAGAGAGAGGAGAGAGAGGAGAGAGGAGATCATTACTCAGTCCAGGTGTGTGATGAACTACCTGTGGACTGATGTTAAACTGTAGTAACTGGTGGATCCAGGTGTCAGTGAATCAGTCAGACTGAGTCCCTCTGGACTTCAGGTGTGCTGCTGCAGACTGAGAGAACTGAGGCAGAGTCAGTCAGGACCTACAGACCAGAAGAGAGTCCAGGCCTCTAACAGCTGTCTCCAGATCAGCTGCTCCTCAAACATTTACAGTCAATAATCACATCAGGATAGCCCCCCCTCCTGAACACTACAGCCTCTGACAGACTGATGTGTGTGGACAAGGTGACGCCCACTAGAGGCAGGTGAGTGACGATCCCAGAGTCACCCTCAACAAACACGACATGTCAGTTAATCACGTGTGGAGTTGAACAGGCAAGGGGGGGGGGGGGGGGGGGCCAGAGATGGAGAGAGAGAGAGGGAAAGAAACTACAGACAGACTGGTCTCTACTCACACTGGCATGTTGCTGGAGTCGATGTAAGAGCTGCTTCGCAGGAAGCAGGAAGTGCAGCAGGTAGCGGAGGCCGTCGCCTCTGTAGCGAGTCTCCACCACGTTGAGGACCTGAAAGAGGACAGTCGGTGATGTGGCCTGGAAAGGGGGGTAGAGGGCTGACAGGGCGGTCTGGATGCACCGGTCCAATGATTCAGAGTCCTGAAGGAAGAAGACAGTGACCAGGGTCAGAGGGGGGGGGGGTCTGTGGAGACAAGATGGCCACCCTCACAGACACAGCAGGGCAGACAGCAGCTCCGCAGACGGACACTGTTTCAGGTCATGTGATCAGGTTCTGGTCCTCCATCGTCCTCTAACACCCAGAGAACGAACATGTGTCTGATCTCTGGTCTGATCATCAGACCAGTTTTCCCAGTATGACTGACCACAGCTCCCAGCAGAGCTCTGCTTTAATTACCCTCCTCATTAACGTCCCTGTACGGAGCTTATTGTCTGACTCAACACGCCTCTTATCAACACGTGTTTGTTCTTCGCTCCGTTAAAAACAAGTTCAACATTTCAGGCTGTCCGCCAAGGGCGCGCCCGGCAGGCCCTGGAGGTGTGGCTGGGAGGCCCCGTCTGTGGCGGTGAGAACAGGAATGAGGCTGTAACTGGATCCACTGGTCTGGAGGCAGTGGAGACTGGTCAGGTAAAAATATCAGGCTGTGCGCACACACACACACACACACACACACACACACACACACACACACACACACACACACACACACACACACACACACACACACACACACACACAGGCTCCAGACTGAGTGTGTTTCACATGTGTGTGATGACATACATTTAAATGCGGAGCCATGTATTTATGCCCCCCACCCCCCCGGCTCCACTCCTCCTCTACTTCTAATGGTTGTGTCATTTCATCCACTCACTTTAAATTTTTCACAATAAAAGCCTGTATCTGAGATCAGACTGACTCACACTGCAACAAATAATTATATAAATCTTCAGAATTAAGTGATTGGTTGACTTTGGTCAGACTATAAAACAAAACAATCACAGCCCCTTCTTCTTTAGTCAAATCATCAGTCCAAACCCAAACATATTAAAACTACGGTGGCCCTGAAGCTCGAAGCTCTGCAACTCAAGAAAACAGCTTCCTCAGTTTGACACACAAGCTGCAAATACTCACAACACAACAGAAGTGTTTCCAGGGGACACTAAAAAGTGACGGACCAGCTCATGTACACTTGTTGTTCAATACTTCCTGACTAGTGAAGTTATGAAGACGACTAGTCGGCTAAATGTTAGTTAGTATGTTAAATGAGCTAGTTTGGTTTATTATGACATCATTATTGTAAAAACATGCTGTTAGCTGTTAGCTTAGCCTTGTTTATGTCTCCTGTTATCACACGGCCCCACCCCCCCACCCCCCAGCGACTCTACAGTCTGGGTGGAAGTGAATATTCTGGATGTGACTCAGGCAGGATTCACACACAACAACTGGCAGCCAAATGTAGTGCTGAGGCCAATATTAGCAGCAGGCTATCAGATGACGGGCGGGGGTGGGGGGGGCACAGAGAGGGAGCTGAATACTGCATCATGATCACAGAGGAGTGACACAGATCATAGAGACTCCACCTCATATTTAAACATCAGTGGAATCGAGCTTCAGTCATTTAGAGGTGAATCACTCTCAGCAGGTTCAGTAAGTAACAAATCATAAAATATCTCAGCACCGAAACAAGGTGAGAGCCAATACACAACATGTGGTACAACTACATATTACAATTTGTAATTTATCATTTATTTTTGACAGATATTGTGTTTCAGTGTGAATTATCGTTTCTATATTTTCACTAAAACAAAAATATAAAAAGATATTTTACATCTGGAGAATATGATTTGTAGCATCACAACACTGATGGTGCTAACAATGCTAATGCTAACAATGTGACACATTTTACCTTCATCAAAGAAACTGCAGCTCCAGTGCGATCATCTGAATTTAGTCACTCAAAAGTAATAAATCACAAAATATCTCAACACTAAACATCCAAAAGGTTCAAGGTTGTCACCCTCGTCAACAACAAGAGGC